>NC_092516.1:42246695-42546695 GCF_047511675.1 Marmota flaviventris | reverse complement strand
GCATGGAATATATCTTATTCCAATTAGGATCTCAGTTTTGTGGGTGTACATGATAGTGAGATTCACTGTGGTGTATTAAATTCTATAATTTCTATAATTATAATTTATAAATTTGTACATTAATTCATTTAACAAATATTCATTGAGTATCTGTTGTATGCCATGCACTGTGGTAGGCACTGGGGATACAGAAGATACAGAAATTAAGAGAACAAGTCTGTTTAATGGGCCTGACAGAGAAGCAATGAACAAATACAGACTCACTTTCTTTTTTTCTTTCTCTTTTCTTTCTTATTTATTTATTTTTGTACCGGAGATTGAACCGGGGCCCTTTACCAATGAGCTACATCCTCAGTCCTTTCTAGTTGTAATCTGGAGATGGAGGCCTTGCTCAGTTGCAAAGGCTAGTTTTGAATTTGCAATCCTCCTGCCTCAGCTTCCCAAACGGCTGGGATTACAGGCAGGTGCTACCATACTCCTGCCCAGACTCACTTTCTGGAACAGTTAGTGTTCTGAGGAGAATAAAAAGGAGTGTCAGAGTAGATTATGAAAGGTGGGGAGTGGCTGCTTGTATTGGACTGTTAGGAAAGGCATCTATGAAGAGGTGAAATGCAAATCATTCAGATCTCATGAGAATTTAAGCACAGATGCAGCATTTCAGACACTAGGAATAGAAATTTTACATATGTAAAGGGAAAAAAATAAAGGGGGTTTTAGAGAAACAGAAGGAAGACCACCATGGATAAAAGTTGTCAATTGTGTCTCCCAATCTGTCATTTGTCCCGTCTGACAGGACACATCAACGTGGGCAGCGAACCTAGATGGGGAGGAATGAAGGGACAAGAGACACAGAAGGATGACAGCAAGACAAAAGTTCTGATCAAGCTGCAAACTTTTATTGTTCACACAGGGGTATTTATATGGTGGGAATGGGGAAGCTCTCTTATCGGCAGTTGCTGGATGTCTGCACAAGGTGAGATAACCGCAGGATGTTTCAGGAAGATAGGTTTCAGGAAGATAGGTGGCCTCAGGATGTCTCAGGTGAGATAAGTAGCTGCAGGATGCCTCCCAGGCAGGATGTCTCCCAGGGGGCTGTCAGGCTAATCTTTGAAGGAGAATTTCCTTCTAGTCCCTGACATCTCCCACTTTCTTATATAAAATATTTGACCATACCTTACCGGCCATGTTTTTAGGGGGTGATAGAGGCTCTGTTCCTCTAGAAGGCCTTAGAATATCTCCTGATCTGAGCGAGCATCTTCACTAGGAGATTTCGTGGTGGCCTTGGCATGTTTTTGGAGGAGACGGCTTTGAGGGGGGAGCATGCCAACCGCCATGCACCAGAGCGTGTCACTCAGAGGTCTTGGGTTTTGGGATCCGTGGATCCATCCTCCTGCAGTCCTTCCTGCACCCTCTGTCATTATGGCCTAATGTCCTCACTCCATGGGTGAGTCCTCCCCCAAGCGGAGGGGCCCATGGAGGAGCGAACCCTTATGGCAAGGGCAGAAGATGGTTGGTCAGAGCTGTTACTTATACTTTTATATAAGAAAGAGAGATCTGTGGGGATGTAAACTTAAGAAATAAGCCTGAAAGAAGGGTAGAACATCCTTTCAAATGTTGGTAGCGCGGTCTTCCATCTCCAGACGATGATAGTGGACCTGTATGGGCTTAGAGGCCAAAATATTAATCTGTTCTTTAATAAATTGTACCAGCCTGTTTATAATGCAGGGTCCTATGGACATCATTAAAAGCAAACCCAACAAAGGGCCTAATAAGGGAAGAAGGTAGGGTAAAAATCCATTAAGCCCAGTCCAGAGGGGATTTTCAAATAGTTCCCTTCTTCTCTTTTCTAGATCTTCTTGAAGCTGCTTAATTTTAGTGCGTACTGTGCCTGATTTATTGGCATAAAAGCAGCATCTTTCCCCTAAGGCCAAGCAAATACCTCCCTGGTTAGCTGTCAGCAAATCTAAGCCTCGTCTGTTTTGAAGGACCACTTCTGCCAGGGAGTCTATTTGGTCCTGTAAATCTTTAATAGTTCCTGATAGAGTTTGTACATCATCTATAAGTTGTTGAGATAGGCGACGGTAAGAGTGTATAGCCGTGCCTAAGCCAGCTGTACCTGTGCCCACAGCAGCTGTTATTCCAAGGCTGGCAAGGAGTGGTAAGGCCTGTATTGCCCGCCTGTGTCTTTTGACTAAGGTGTCTAGGCTAGGAATGGGTAGAGGTTCATCTCCTGGGACAATAGTTATATCAGGGAGTAATAAGGCAAGAACACAGCCACCGGTCCAATTCGCTGGAAGCCTGGGGAAGGCTGAGTTTCCTCCACACATAAAAACTGTGCCATTGGGGGGACAAAGAGATGGGGTGGGTGAGGAATAATTTTTTACTGTTGAGCAATTTCCAAAGGAAGTAATTCCAACATCAATATCATAGGTATTATTCTGCATTGCGCCTAAAAGACATGATGTAAAAGTGCCTATAGGCTGTACTTTAAAAGGAAATCCAGGTTGGCATGTATTATCATTGTCTATGATAGAATTAATAGCAACTGCCATAGGCATGATTGCCCCTGTTGTCATGCAGAGCCAGCAATCACCAGCAAGGGTGGGGTTGGAATTATTAAGCAAGGAGAAGGTAGTTTCCAAAATATCTAATGTATTGGTATCTAAATCTGGGAGCTGGGATTTAGGCAGCATTAAGGGATGATATGTGAGCTCAGGGATTTGGGGTTTCAAAAGTTTGATTATCTGAAGATGCTTGACAGCATCAGTGGGTCCTCCACCATCAGAGACCCCTGTAGGGGCCTTAATGGGCCAGCAGGAGGGTTTACCAACAGTGCCTTGGCACCCAGCTGACTGTAACTTGGTATATATGCCTTCTCCTCCCCGGTCAAAGAGGAGGGGGGTATAATGAATAGTGGTCCCCTCTGCTGCATGAGTTTTAGTTAGGGTGGCTTCAAAAAATTGTTCTCCCTGCTTGTTAACACAAATTGAGGCTGACGCATAACAAGAGACATGCATCGCCTGGGTATGCATACAAGTTGCAGAACAATTTTGGAGAGCTTTACTTGTACTGGGGGGAATAATCTTTGGCTTGTTAACACATACCCATTCAGGCTGATGAAATCCTCCGAGTTGATGGTCAACCTCAGGACGGAGGTAAGCCACCTTAGTCAAGCAGTCAGCAGTCTGGGTCCAACTAGTGGGAGCCTGAGTCCAAGATCCTCCCCTGCATTCACAGGGGGGGCCAAAAAGGTACTCCCTGATGTTGGAAGGTGGAGGGCTAAGGCCTCCGTATACAAACCTGTTCAGCAGAAGTGCCTTAAGCAGGATCCTCACACAGATTGTTGGCTGCATCTGCAAAAGAGGAAAATTTGTCCTCAGGGGGAGGGCCTCCGTCCCTGGGTTGAGGTAAGTCATTAACCTGTTTAACCAGGCGTTCTGGTAACCATCTTGGGGCTGCTTGCTCTTGGTCCAAAACACAAGCTGAGCCTCGTCCCCAGATGAGGACAGGATCTGGGCCTTTCCATTTATTTGTAAGGGGATCGCGCCACATTACAGGTGGGCGAACAGAATTGGACGAGGGATGCCAGTGTCTGTCTGCAGCCGAATGGCCTTCACTGTCTAGGGTAAGAAAATTAAGGGCAAATAATGCATGGTTAAGGCGATCCCTGGGAGTGGTAAATACAAGGGCAGAAGCCTTAAGGCGGGTTAGCCAAGTCTTTAAGGTAAGGTGGGCACGTTCCACAATGCCTTGGCCCTGAGGGTTGTATGGAATTCCCGTAGTATGACAAATTTGTAAGGTAGCACAAAACTGTTTAAACTTGGCACTGGTATATGCAGGACCATTATCTGTTTTAATATGTATTGGTTTACCCATTACAGAAAAGGCTGAAACAAGATGAGAAAGGACATCTTTGGTAGCCTCTCCAGAATGTGGTGATGCAAAAATAAAGCCACTGAAGGTATCTATAGAAACGTGTACATATTTGGTTTTTCCAAATTCAGGAAAATGAGTAACATCCATTTGCCAAACCTGATTGGGCAGTAATCCTCGGGGGTTAACTCCCAAGTGTTGAATGGGGAGGGAAACAGCGCAAGCAGGACATGCTTTTACTATTTCTCGTGCCTGTTGCCTGGTAATTTTACAAAGTAATCTAAGGCTCTGGGAATTTAAATGGTGAAGATTGTGTAACTCCGTGGCCTTTTGAACAGAGCCAACAAAAATTGGAAAGATGGAATGAGTTGCTGCATCAGCTTGGGCATTACCTTGTGTTAGAGGGCCGGGAAGATCAGAGTGTGCCCTGATGTGTCCTAAGAAAAATGGGTGTTGTCTGGCCTGAATTAGCTGCTGAAGCTGGTGAAACAGAAAGGCCGCGTTGGAAGAAGCCTTAATGGCGGGTGAAATCTCCAGCAGGGGCACAGAGTGAACAATGTAGGCACTGTCTGTATAAATATTAATAGGCTTATCAAAAAATGTTATAAAAACTTGTGTTATGGCAAACAATTCCACAAGCTGTGCTGACTGATAGACAGTATCAAAGGTGGTAGGCTGGTTATTGACAACAAAGACTGCTCGGCCATTACTGGAACCGTCTGTAAAGACAGTAAGGGCTTGAGGAATGGGAGCCTTTTGAGTAATTTTGGGAAAAATAAATGGATGTAATTGGGCAAAATGTAAAAGGGGGTCATTGGGGAGGTGGTTATCAATTGTTCCCAAAAAGCCTGATAGGGCAATACCCCATTCATCCCCTGTCTGTAGTAAAAATTGGGTTTGGTCCTTAGTATATGGAATTAAAATATTATCAGGGTCTTTGCCAAAATGTTGTCGAGAAAGCAAACGACCTTTGATAATAATAGAAGCTACCTGAGCAGGATAAACAGTAATAACCTTGGAGGATGTGGTGGGTAAATGGACCCAAAGCAAGGGACAGCCTTTATTTTTAAAATGTGGATCCCGCTGCCAAAATATTCCTGTGGGTGTATGAGGAGTGTGTAAAATAACTAGAACCAGAGGAAGGTTATAAGAAATTTGTGTAACAAACTGTTGGGCAATGGCTTCTGTGACTTGGTTCAATGCCTGTCGTGCCTCGGAAGTAAGCTTTCGAGGGGAGGAGGGGTGGGAATCACCTCTCAAAATATCATTAAGGGGCAAGAGTACACAAGTGGGTAATTTTAAATATGGTCTTAGCCATTGAATATACAGGAGGGTCAGGGACCGACACTAAAAATCCAAATACCCAAGTCCATACGTATTTGTTTTTTGTATGGGTTGTATGGGCTCAACCAGTCCTTGTCTCAGTCTCCCAAGGCCTGTACCAGGGACAAAATTCATACGAAACATTTGGTGAGTCACCATGGAATTGGGACTGGCAAGAATAACTTTCATTTGACTCAAAATATCTCGGCCCCATAGGTTAACAGGGAGGTCAGGAACAACGAAAGGAGTGACAGTTCCCCTATTACCCTCTTTGTCAGTCCAGCTAAGAGCCCTAGAGCTGACCAGAGGATTTTTTGACTGTCCTATCCCTTTAAGGTCAGTCAAGGATGGGGTGAGGGGCCAACCTGATGGCCAGTATTTTTGAGAGATAATTGTGGCATCAGCCCCAGTATCTAGGATTCCTTGGAAGTCTTTTCCTTCAATAAGTAAGGTAAGGGTGGGTCTATTGTGAGAAATGGGCTGAACCCAATACACATCAGAGGAGCCCAAGGAGGCAGTTCCCCGCGGTAGGGTTTGGGCAGTGGAAGTGCCTCCTGAATCTAAGGGAAAGAGTATTAATTGTGCAAGTCTTGTTCCTGCTGGGATGGCCGCAACTCCATTAATAGCTGTGGCCAGTATTTTTATTTCTCCAGTGAAATCATTATCAATAATGCCAGGGAAGACCTGAACACCTTGTAAGGTAATAGAGGCTCTTCCAAGAATAAGGGCACACGTATGAGATGGAGGGGGACCCATAATTCCAGTGGGTATTATCTGGGGCCCTTGCATGGAGTCTAATATTGTATTGGTGGTGGCACAGAGGTCCAGTCCTGCGCTGCCTGGGGTGGCTCGTTGGAGGGAGGCAATTGTGGAGAAGGATTTTGAGGTAGGTTGGGAGTTTGGGAGGGAACAAACCTTATTGCCCCTGGGTTTGTCCTTGGGGAGGTCGGGGCCAGGGGCTGGCCCCGCAGGGAGTTTCCCGAGAAGCAGGAAGAAATAGGCTGTCCAAGGGCATTTGTCTTAGATCTACACTCATTAGCCCAGTGACGACCTTTACCACATCTAGGGCAAAGGGTGGCTGGGGGCAGTTTAGCCCCAGTTTGAGGAGACCCTATCCCTAGGCTTTGTTTGCCTGTCGGACACTCTCGTGCAAAATGGCCAGGTTGTTTACAAGTAAAGCAAGTACGTGAGCCAGGATTGCGAAAGGCCTTGGTAAAGGCAGCACCTATGGCAAGACCCATAGCATGGGCTGTACCCACCCCGGCACAGAGTCTGATAAAGTCAGAAAGTTCCCCTTTGTCCTTATGTGGTCGAAGAACATCCTGACATGCGGGGTTGGCGTTTTCAAAGGCAAGATATTTTACAAAGGTGCTTTCGTTTTCGCTTGGTCCAAGTAGGCGCTCCGCGGCTAGGTTAAGCCGGGCAACAAAGTCGCTATAAGGCTCGTCAGGCCCTTGTCGAATTTTTGCCAGGGAAGTGGTAGCCGAGCCCTTTAGAGGGAGGCGTCTCCAAGCCTGTAAGCCAGCCGTCTGAATCTGCGCCAAAAGTCCAGCAGGGAAACGCGCCTGTTTAGGGTTAGTGTCAAAAGGCGCATTGCCCACTAGCTTAACATAAGTCCAGGATTTAGAGGAGGCCTTGGTTAAATTTTTTTTGAGCAGTTTCCCGACAGTGCTCTTTGAAATCTGCATTCCATAACAGGAAGTCTCCGGCACTGAGGGTAGCTCGGGCTAAAAATTTCCAATCATTGGGAGTAAGCCACTGTGCGCTGTGGCTCTCTAGTAAAGCCAATGTGTAAGGCGCAGTGGGGCCATAGTGAGCACAAGCCTTTTTAAGTTTTTCAAGAAAACGCAGGCTTAATTTTTTGTAAACACTCTGGGTTCCTTCCTGCCTAGGGGTGAACTCCTCATCCTCTGAGCCCTGATCTTCCTCTTGCCCTTCCCCCGCTTCGTCCCCTTGATCCCTTTCTGCCACTTCCTCCTCTAGATCCTCCTCTGAGTCTTCAGCCTGGGCGGGCTTATCTGTCTGACTGCGGGTGACTGGGAAGGCGAGAACTGGCCGATGGCTCGGCTTAGCCTTTGTATTAGATCGCCTTGGGCCAGCTTGGGTTGACTCCGTGCCTAAGGCTAATGAGCGGAGCTCAGAGTCAAGGGATCTTAATTCTTTTAAAAGTTGGATCTGTTCCCATCTATGTTGGAGAGACTCTCGCAAGGGAGCCAGGTCAGGCAGGGGAAGTGGAGAAAAGATATCTGAGGGGGCAGTTGGCCCCTGAAGGGCCGGAGCACAAAAGGCAGGAGGGATATAGGAGGGAGGTGGATGTGTGAGTCCTATAGACTGTGGCAGGGTCCTGAGAGGTGGCGGGTCTTCTGAGTGGTAGGGGGCTGCTTCCTTCTCCAAGGTAGCCTCCTCCCCAGGGGTCAATGTGTCTCCAGGATTTAAAACTGGATAAAGGTGGTTGGAAACCGTTGGAGCCTTATTTATTAGGGTGGGGTTTTGAGCGGGACCAGGAAGGTTCCCAGGGTCCTGGGGAGACTGAGAAGGGTCTGTGTCTATACTATCTGAAGGGCATGCTGAGGGGGGACGAGAGGTCTTTTGCATAGCCTCTTCCCCAATCCTGACAAGTTTTAAGGTACCATTATCAAAGGGTGAACTTTTAAGAATTTCATTAATTAAGTTCCAGTAAGAAAAGGTGGGAACAGGCACCTTTTCTGGGCCAAAGGATTCATAATAATCTTTTAAACAGTCTCCTACTCTAAGCCATCTTTTACCATCGATGGTCCCTTCAAGGGGAAACCATGGACACAATTCTCCTATGTATGAAAAGAATAATCTTAAGTCCTTTTTCTTAACACACGCCCCCCGTGTCTTGAGGGCCTCCTTGAGGCCTGACAAAAACAACTCATGTGACGAAACTGCTTGTCCCATGGTGGGTCACTCACCTTGCGTCGTCTTCACTCTCCTCCTGGATCTGTCTCTCGGTTGTGTCTGCCGAGGCGATCTCGCGCTCCCGCTTGGCCAAGTCTTCCCGGAGGACGGCGTTCCCCCTCAGTCAAAGGCTCGAGCCCCACACTGGGCGCCAAATGTCCCGTCTGACAGGACACATCAACGTGGGCAGCGAACCTAGATGGGGAGGAATGAAGGGACAAGAGACACACAAGACAAAAGTTCTGATCAAGCTGCAAACTTTTATTGTTCACACAGGGGTATTTATATGGTGGGAATGGGGAAGCTCTCTTATCGGCAGTTGCTGGATGTCTGCACAAGGTGAGATAACCGCAGGATGTTTCAGGAAGATAGGTTTCAGGAAGATAGGTGGCCTCAGGATGTCTCAGGTGAGATAAGTAGCTGCAGGATGCCTCCCAGGCAGGATGTCTCCCAGGGGGCTGTCAGGCTAATCTTTGAAGGAGAATTTCCTTCTAGTCCCTGACAGTCATTTGTGTATTAATTTTGTTTATGGTGCCTATTGTTATGCAGACATTTCAGAGTTTTGATGGCATCAAATGTACCAGTCTTTTCATTGAGATCTTTTTTGCTTTCTGTGGTTTCTTTAAAAGAGGGTTTTCCCCCCTACATCAATATTATAACCATACTTTTCAATATTTTCTTATATTAGAGTCATATTTTATATTTTATATCTTTTGCTTTTACTTTGTAATTTCACTTTTAAATGGTGTGAAGAAAGGATCTAATTTTTTTTCACAAATGGATAGCCAATTGCCTCAATACTATTTATTGAATAGACCATTCTTTCTCTGCTGATTTGAAAAGCCGCCTTCATTAAATACCAGATTACCACATACACATGGATGTATTTCTGGTCTCTATTCAGTGCCATTGCTCCCTATCTCTATCCCTGTGCTAGGTCTGATTATTAGGCCAGTAATCCTGCATCAGGGCAAATTGGCTATTTAGAGCCTTTGTCCATTCTGATTGGTCTGAATTTTGGCATACCCATTTTTGTCTACTTTGAATAGAGCTCTAGCACATAGTTTTCTTTCCTAGAAATGTATGAAATATTTGGATGTCTGGTCAAGCAAGTCTCCCTTTCCATTGTTCTTCTCTTTCAAAATTGTCTTAGCTATTCTTGTGCATTTTCTCTCACAAATGAATTTTCTAATCAATTTGTCAAGTTCTGTGAAAACTCCTGCTGGGAATTTGACTGTGATTGAATTAAATTTATAGATTAGCTTGGAAATAACTGATATCTTTACAATATTGAGTTTCCCATCCAGGAACATGAGTGTATCTCCATATATTTAGATCTCTTCAAGTGTTCTTTTGTAAAATTGTAGAGTCTTCTTTTTATAAGCCTCTCACACTTCTTATCTGGTTTTTCCTTAGGTATTTTCTACTTCTGTTGCTTTTGGGAAAGGAACTCTTTTACCCAATTTACTTTCTAATTGCTCATTGCTGGTTTATCTTGATTTCTTTTACAAGAAACTTCATTTTGTAATAGTTTTAGATTTATAGGAAAAATATCCAAATAAGGAGAGGGATGTATCTCAGTGGTAGAGTGCTTGCCTAGTGTGTGTGATTTGGTGGATTCAATCCCCAGCACCATTAAAACAAAAAAATAAGAACAGAAAGAAAGAAGAATTCATTCCAAAGATAATATAGAGAGTTCTCATAATCCATGCCTCATTAAAAAAAATTATAGTTGTAGATGGACAGCATGCCTTTATTTTATTTATTTATTTTTATATGGTGCTGAGGATTGAACCCAGTGCTCACATGTACAAGGCAAGTGCTCTACCACTGAGCTACAGCCCCAGCCCTCTATGCCTCATTTTTATATTATGAACAACTTACATTACTATACACACTTAATGAATGAATCAATGCATTATTATTAACTAAGGTACATTGGTTATTCATATTTCCTTAGTTTTTACCTAATGTCCTTTTTTCTGTTCCAGGATACCACATTCCATTTAGTTATCACATTTCCGTAGGCTCCTCTCAGCTGTGACAGTTTCTCAGACTTTCATTGTTACTCATGACCTTGATCATTTTGAGGAGTACTGCTCAGGTACTTCCTGGAATCTGCCTTAACAGAGATTTTTCTGATATTTTTCTCATGATTTGACTGAGGTTATAAATCTGGGGAAGGAAGATCACAGAGGTAAATGCCATTTCCATCACATGATAGGAATATATGATCAACATGACTTGTCAATGTTGATGTTTCTGTGATCAACTAGCTGAGAATTTGTCATAAGTCTCCTCCATTATAAAATTACTTTTTTCCACCTTCCATAGTGTACTCCTTAGGAAGAGTTACTATGGGCAGGTCACACTAAAAAGTGGGAAGTGATGCTCCACCTCGTTGTGGGTAGAATATTTTCATAAATTACTTGAAATTCTCATGCCCTGGAGATTTATCCATTCTGCTTGATTTGTATCAGTATTGACTCATGAACATTTATTTTTATATTTGGGTTATAATATAATACTTTTTAGATTTGTTCAGGTAACTGGGAACTCTTTCAAATAGATCCAATGTTCTTTGTATCCCAAAAATGTTTTTTTATTTATTCCTGTGTTTGGGTTTAGGTTTTTTGGGGGGTACTCCCATACTTTCTGAAACCATAGAATATTCCAGTCCTATTTTGTGCATTTCCTGCTCCAGTTGTCAAACCAGCTACTTCTTCAAGGATCCCTGTTTCCTTTTATTGGAGGATGGTATTAGATACCAAGATCTAATCACGATGTAGTTGCTTTTAGGCCTTATCAGCCAACAGTACCAAAATGTTTGTGTGTATTGTAATCTATGTATATCTATAAATATTTCTGTACGTAACTATCTGTATCTATATAGTAAGCTAAACATGATGATGACTTCAACTCTAATCTGTAATCATGTGGATGATTCTAGTCTACTTCTCTTGCTTATCTATAAACTACAACAGTGATGAATCAGGCTCAAACTTTCGAACATCCATTAACTTAATTGTATTCTTCCAGTATACATGTATGGTGGTATAAGAATTGTTAACCATACCCCTGCGGAAAATAAATTTCTCACAATAAATTTCAGTTTCTTTTACTTTAAGGTTTACAGATTTCAGATTTTCAAAGTTACTTAGGTTAATCCCCCCTTCCTCTCACCACCCTACAATTTGATTCTTTGGTCACATTCTGCATTCCATCCTGGAATCCCCAATCTCCTAAATGATTTTTTAAAATTGGCTTCATGAAGATTACTTCCTTATGCTGTAAAGTTCTGTGGCTTTTGAATAATGCTGTGTCATGTAACCACAATTTCAATATTATACAAAATGGTTTCACTACCTTTAAGTCCCCTTTGCTTCCCCTATTCATTTTTTACCTCCTCCTCATCTTTTTATTATATGGTCATCACTATAGTTTTGCATTTTACAGAATGTCATTTCCAGATTGTTTGGCATCATATAATATGTAGCCTTTCGGAATGACCTCTTTTGCTTACTTCACCCATGTTGTTCTGTTTCTTTTTTTTAGTGGGGGTGAGGGGTGGGTACTGGGGATTGAACTCAGAGACAATGAACCACTGAGCCACATCCCCAGCCCTATTTTGTATTTTTTATTTACAGACATGGTCTCACTGAGTTGCTTAGTGTCCCAGCTGGCAGGACACATCAACAAGGGTGGCAGGACACATCAACAAGGGCCGCAAACCTAGGTGGGGAGGAATGAAGGGACAAGAGACACGAGAGATGACAGCAAGACAGGAGTTCTGATCAAGTTGCAAACTTTTATTGTTCACACAGGGGTATTTATATGCTGGGGATGGGGAAGCTCTCTAATCAGCAATTGCTGGATGTGGGTGGTAAAACTGCCAGCTGCAAGATGTCTGATGATCCTGATAACCGCAGGATGTTCCAGGGAGATAGGTAGCTGCAGGATGTCTCCCAGGCAGGATGTCTCCCAGGGGGCTGTCAGGCTATTCTTTGAAGGAGAATTTCCTTCTAGCCCCTGACAGCTTAGTGCCTCACTTTTGCTGAGGCTGGCTCTGAACTTGTAATCCTCCTGCCTCAGCCTCCTGACTGCTGGGATTACAGGTGTGCACCTCCACATCTGGCTTGTTTTGATACTTAATAGCTCATTTACTTGTAGCATTGAATAATATTCCATTGTATGGATGTTTTTTTTTTATTTCTATTCACATATTGATAAGTAGGTGAATGTATAATTGCTTACTAGTTTGGGCAATTATGAATAGGTAAATCAAGAACAGGTGGATCTATTGTTGCTTCTACTTTAGGGCAATTATGAGTACAGCTGCTATAACATCTGTGAGGAAGTTTTTTTGTGGGCACAAATTTTCAAATCAGTTGACTAAGTACCTAGGAATAAAATTACTGGATTGTATGTTCAGACAACACCTAGCTTTGTACAAAATCACCAAACTGTCTTCTAAAGTTGTGGTACCATTTTGCATAAGCAATAGCCATGAATGGACATTCCTATTGCTCCACATCTTCACCATCGATTTATATTTTCAGTTTTTGGACTTCAGCCATCCTATATACATATGTGGTATTATTTAAATTTGCAATACCCTAATGATAAATGATGTTGAGTATCTTTTCATGTGCTTGTTTGCCATCCATATATTATCTTTAATGTAGCATCTGTTCTAATTTTTCACCTATTTTAATTGCGTTATTTTTCTTGTTATTTTTGTATTTTAAGTGTTCTTTCTATATTTTGGATATAAGTTTTCTACTGTATTTGTTTTGTAAATATTTTCCTCCTATCTTAATTAAAATCAAAGACATCTACTCTGCCAAATACATAGTAGATGTCTTCAATTTTAATTAAGTGTAACATCATTTGTTTTTCCTTTTATGTATTGTGCTCTTGGTGTTATGTTTAAAAACTCATTACAAACCCAAGATCACCTTGGCTTTCTCTTATGTTTCATACAATTTTTACTGTTTTCTGCTTTACATGTAGGTATATAACCCATTTTGAATGAATTTGGGGGGAAGGTATAAGGACTTTGTTTAGTTTTTATGAGTTTTGTTTTTGTTTTGCTTATGGGCATCTATAAGCAAATGTTGCTAGATTATCCTTTTTCCACTGAATGATCTTAGTTCCTGTATCAAGGAACAACTGACTATATTTGCATGGGTCTACTTCTGGGCTCTGCATTGTGTTTTGTTGTTATTTGGTTCTATTTGCATAGATGTGTGTGTTATTTCACTAACACCACATTGTCTTTCACTACAGTTGCTTAATAGTCAGTCATGAAATTTGGTCATGTGAGTTCCTCAACTTTGATTTTTCAGCATTGTGTTGGCCACTCTAGGTCTTTTGCCTTTCTATATAAGTTTAAGTGTCAACTTATATATACAGAATAGCTTTCTGGGATTTGGTTTAAGATTGTATTAAACTGGGTGCAGTGACACATGCCTGTAATTCTAGTGGCTCAGCAGGCTAAGGCAGAAGGATCATAAGTTCAAACCAGTCTCTGCAACTTAGTGATGCTCTAAGCAACTCAGCAAGACCCTGTCTCTAAATAAATTTTAAAAAAGACTTGGGATGTGGCTCAGTGGCTAAGTGCCCCTGGATTCAATTCCTGGTACCAAAAAAAATGAGATCTATAGATCAAGTTGGAGAATATCTGACATCTTAACAATATTGAGCCTTCTAATCAAAGAACAAATTTGTACGTCATTTAGATCTTTGATTTCTTTCACCAGTTTTATGTTTTTCCACATATAGAAGCTTTTTTGTCAGATTTGTATTTAAGATTTCATTTTTGTAACTATTGTGAATGGTATATTTTATTTCTAATTTCAGTTATTTATTTTCTTGTATATAGGAAAGCAATTGACACTTGTATATTAACTTTGTATCCTACTACATTTTAAAACTTATTAGTTTCAGGAGGATCATTTGTGGTACTGAGGATTGAACTAGGGCCTTATACGTACTCAGCAAGTGCTCTATCACTGAGCAACATCCCCAGTCCTTCCAGTGGTTTTTCTTTTGGTCAATTATTTGGTGATTTTTACATAAATGATCACGTCGTCTGTGAACAAAGACAGTCTTATTTCTTATTTCCCAATCTTTCTACTTCTCATTTATTTTTATGTGTTACTGCACTAGCCAAGACTTGCAGTATAGCATTGAATACAAGTGGAGGGAGAGGGCATCCTTGTTTCCAATCTTAGGGAGGGAGCATCTAATTTTTCACCATTAAATGTAATATGATGTTCTTTATCATGTTGAGTAAGTTCTGTGCTCTTCCAGGTTTATTGACAGTTTTTATCATAAAGGAGTGTTACATTTTGTCAAACATTTTTTTCTGCATCAATTGATATACTCATGTGATTTTTCTTTAACTTGTTGATGTGGTAGATTACATTGCTTTTCAAATTTTGGACTAGCCTTGTGTACCTGGAAGAAATCCCTGTTGCTCACTGCATTAGCTTTTCATCACTGTGAAAAAAATTCCTGACAAGAACAACTTGGAGGGTAAAAAGCTTATATTGAGCACATGATTTTGGAAGTCTCAGTCCATGGTGGACCAACTCCATTGCTCTGGGCCTGAGATGGGGCAGCACATCATGGCAGGAGGGCACAAGAGAGGAAAGCTGCTCGTCTCATGGAAGCTATGAAGCAGAGAGAGAGTGTATGTGTGTGAAAGGCCAGGAACAAAATATGAAACCTAAAGTACTGCCCTCAGTGGTCTACCTCCTCCACCACAGTCTACCTTCCTACACTTACCTGCCTACCTGGTACTGTAGTCCTTTCAAGTTATTAATCCATTAAACAAATTAATGAACTGATCAAGTTCCAGCTCTCCTCATCTAATCATGAACTTTTATGTCTACATCTCATATCCCAACCCAAACTCTCATGGTGTACAATTCTGTTTAAACATTATTGGATTCAGTTTGTTAATATTTTACACAGAATTTTTGCATAAGAGATATCAGTCCATAGTGTCCCTTTCTTGTGATGTCTTTGTTTTTGGAAACACTGTAATGCTGTCCTCCCCAGATGAGCTAGGACATTTACTTTATATTTCTTTTTCTAGAAGACACTGGAGAAAATGTGTATCATCTCTTATTTAAGGATTTAAAGTTTTGAGAGCATTAACCAGTGAAACCACCTGGGCATGGTGCTTTCTATTTTGGAAGGTTATAATGGTTTCATTTCTTTAATAGATATCAATTTGTTCAGATTATCTGTTTGGATTTTGTAGTTTGTGTTTTTCAAGGCATTGGCCCATTTATCAAAGTTACAGGCATATATATAATTGGTCATAATACTTATTATAATGTCTAACAGATCTGTAGTGATGATTCTTCTTTCACTTCCAATATGAATCATTTGTGTTTTCTTTTTTCTTCTTCTTTTTCTTCTTTTTTACCTGCCAATCATTAATTTCAAAGAACCAGTTGCTGAATTGGCTGATTTTTCTCTTTGGTTTTCCTTTTATTAATTTCATTGGTTTCTATTCTGATTTTTTTTCTTTTCTGCTGCTTTCTTTAGGCTGAAACTACATATTTTCCTATGCACCAAGGTGGAATTTTAGACTCTAGATTTTAGACAATTTGCCCTTTCTCCTGTATGAATCCAATACTCTAAATTTCCCTCTACCTACTGGTTTTAATTTTTCCTTTTTATTTAATTCAAAATACTTCAACATTTCTCTGAGACTTCTTTGATCCGTATGTGTTATTTAGAAGTATGTTGTTTGAGGTCTAAATATTTGGGGACTTTACATTGATTTTTAATCCTGATATCTTGTCTCTTCAGTAGAGCTGAGTTTTCCCTATTCTTGATAATGGCTTTTCTTGAATTCTCTGAGTAGACATTAATTCCATCTGCAAATAATAATGATTTACATCTTATTTTTGAATACTTACAAAAGTAGCATATTTCTCACTATATTCCCTTGATCAGAATCTTCAGTACGATGGAGAAGAATCATGATGATGGTAGGTACCCTCGTCTTATTCTTGAGTTTGATAAATAAGGCTTCTAATAATTAACCACTAAGTTTGATGTTTGCTGTAAATCTCTGATATCTTCCAGTTTTCTAAGAGTCTAGTTTAAATGAGAAATGAGTACTTAATTTGTCATATTTAAAAATACATCTATTAAAATGATGGTGTAATTATCTCTTAAAGGCAATATAGTGAATTACTTGATAGATTTCCTTAATGGCAAATCAGCATAGTGAAATGGGTTCAAATCTCAGTTCTTCATCCATTTTATTAACTGTGGACTTGTAGCCTCTACTCTCCTCAGTTTTTTAAACAATAAGAACTATCTCATGAGTTTGTTGAGCAAGTTTATATATATATATATATATATATATATATATATATATATATATATATATATATATATCATATATGATTAATCTAGAACTTAGAGCAGTACATGACAAGTATGAAATAATTTTTTAAGTTGTTGCATTCTTGGAGCTAAAATCTATTTGGTTTTGATTCCTTTAGTATGTCAGTAGATTTCATTTGTTAAATGTTTATTCATGCACTTTACATCAGTGTCATTAGATTGTAATATTCTTTATGTAACCTGTTGTTTTCTGTCATAAGAGTTATGGAACTTTCTAAAGTGAGTTGGATAGTTTCTCTTTTGGTATACTCAGGAACTATTTATGTGACAAAGAAAATCTGAACCTGTTGCCTATATTTATATTAGTTACATATTGCTGTATAACACATTACCCCAAAACTTAGTGAATTTAAACAACAGACATTTTTTTAAATACTTTTTAGTTGTAGATGGACACAATATCTTTATTTTACTTATTTATTTACTTATGTGGTGCTGAGAATGGAATCCAGTGCTTCACATGTGTCAGGGAAGCACTCTATTACTGAGTCACAACTCCAGCCCCAACAATAGAAACATTTCTGACCTCACAGTTTCTATAGTCAAGCCACCAGGCACAACTCAGGGCTTGCTTCTGGCTCAAATCAGCATAGTGAAATGGGTCTCTCATAGACTGTGATCAAGGTGTTGACTGGGGCTGCTGTCATCATGAGGTACAACTGGGAGCAGAGCCACCTCTTTGCTCACTCACGTGGCTGTTACTATGATTCAGTTCCTGGTGAGTTTTTGAATTGAGGACATCAATTTCTCACTGGATATTATCCAGAGGACTCTCTGAACTTCATGTCATCTAGACTATTCCATAAGTCAGCTCATGATATACAGTAATGTGCTTCATCAATGCCAACATGGGAAAACCAGAATGCCACCCAGCTGGAAGTCAGTCTTATTGTAACCTAATTTTGGAATGGATCCATCATTACTTTTGCTCATTCTACTCACTAGAAGCAAGTCACAAGATCCAGTCCACGTTCAAGGCAAGAAAATTGAGGAAAGATGTGAATATGAAGAGGAGAAACTATTATGGGCCATTTTAGAAGCTATTTATCACCATTTTTAAGGGTAAATATTTGATTAGGCTTCTAATTCCTTCTGTGGTTATTGGGATAATCAGTTTTATACTAATTCTTTACCAGTTTTGGTATTTTATGATTTTCTAGAAAATAATTTTATCTAAGTTTTTAAATTTATTTTCCAAATGAAATAATCTCTGCCAGGGCTATTAGTCTTATTATTAATTATATCTTCTCTTCCTTTATCAGAAAGAACATTCATTTATTTCATTAGTCATTTCAAAGTACCATTTTCACTTATTGATTAATTTTATTTTTATTCCTTTTATTGGTTTATGTTTTATTTTTATTAACTCCTTTCTTTTATTTTCATTTGTGTTTATAGTTTTTCTTGAAGTTTGATTTTTTGGGCACTGGATCTAGAACTCAGGGGTACTCTACCACTGTGTAATATCCTATGTCCATTTTTATTTTAGTTGGAGGCAGGGTCTCACTAAGTTGCCTGGGAATTTATGATAGCCTCCTGAGTAGATGGGGTTACAGGCAGACACCACTGTGGCTGGCTTTCATGTTTGAATAAGTGCACTTAAGGCCATGCATTTTTCTCTGAGCAGTTATTTTGTTACATCCTACTAGTTTTGTTATGTAGAGATTTGATTGCTTTTCATTGTTTTATACTTTCCATTTTATTCCTTCTTTTTTTTATTTATGCATGACAGTGGAATGCATTACAATTCTTATTGCACATATAGAGCACAATTTTTCATATCTCTGGTTGTATACATAGAATATTCACACCAATTCATGTTAATTCTTCTTTTACAAGATTACAAGTGTGCTTTTCCCCCTCTTATTTCTGGGGGCATAGATTTCAAAGCATTATTTTATTATTAAACCATTATATTATTGACCCCAATGGTTACTATGTAACCATAGGTGATATTATTTTTTCAAATTTATTGAGCTTTCTATTTTGACTTAACACATCATTAATTTCATGAGTACTCAATGTATATTTAAAAAAAGTGTGTGCCTTTTCTGTTCATACAAACATACAAATGTTCAACTTTGCTAATTTAATCACTTTAATACTGATGTCTTTATGTAGTTAGCAGGTTAGTGAGTTAGTACCTGATGTGTTGATTTCTGAGTAAATAATTTTTTGCCCTATGATTATAATTTTCTGATCTCTATGTTAAACTGTGCTGTAAAGGTTCATTGCAGTTTTACCTTTGTCATGGACTATACCTATTAGGAACTAAATATTCTTTATTTTTATTTAAATCTTCTCTGTCAGGCATGGGTATTCCTACATCTAATTCCTTTTAGTTAACACTTGAGTATATTTCCAACCTTTTTGTGTTATTTTGTTTTATGTATGTCTCATAAATGGCAACAGCCTAAAAGTCTTTGTCTTTTAACAGGGTAATTTTAACATTTACATTTATTATGATTGCTTATGTACTTAGACTAATTTCTGACATCTCATTTTGCATTTTTTAAATTTGCCTTCTTTCTCACTGTTTCCATCCCCTTTGCTGTCTTTTGTTAAATGGAGAAAATTCTCTTCTTTCCATTTCATTTTCAGTAATGATTTGAAAAGTATACCTTTTACTTTAAAACTTCAAAAATTTGCCCATACATTACATATATGCTTTCTCTACCAGCTTTTAACATTAATCTGCATGTCTTCTCTCTCCAAATAAAGCAAGAATCTTGGTATATGGCTTCTTACCTCTGTTCCCTCTTTACTATACTACAGTCCACCCCTTGCCCTATGCTGCCACCCTATCACATTTGATACATTCTCTTATAGTTTATTCATTTCTTTTTAATTTTTCCCAATTTCTTTTGCAGTTGTAGATGGACAGAATGACTTTATTTTATTTCTTTATTTTTATGTGGTGCTGAGGATCAAACCCAGTGCCTCACACATGCTGGGCAAGCACTCTGCCACTGAGCTACAGCCCCAGCCCTCATTTCTTTTCCATTATTCTTATATCCCTCTTCTTGTGCTTGAATTCATCATTTTGTTTCTTAGTGTGATATATTTCTATCAGTTATGTCAGAAAAAAATCTGTAACTAATAACATTTCTGAGTGCTTGAATGTCTTAAAAATGCCTTTCATTCACCCTCCCTATTGTCTTTAATTGGTCACTAAGTGTATTCCACAGTGGCTATTATTTAAAATGGAATTTTAAATAATATTTGCTATCTATCATTTATACAGATTTGAGGTATGCAAAAGGAGTCTATTTCATATAGTAAGCCCATCATTTTACTCCCCTTATACCTGCATCTTAAAGCAGGGATCACTACCTATGAGTCAGGTTTGAAAAACTTCCTTTCATCACCCCTTTCTTTGCTCCCCTGTTCCCACCAGAAAGAGATGTCAACTATCAGGACATTGATGGAACTACCTTCAATTAGCGAGTGAAGTCACTATGCATCAGCTGTCAGAAAAAGGGTGTGAATTGCTTCTTTTTTTCTTTTGCCCATATGACCAGAACTCTATGCAGACTTAGGGACAGATTTTCACTACCTATATACTTTCTTTTTTGTCTTTGTCTTCCATAAAGATGATAGGAGGGAGATAGAATCCAGTATCATGTTTAATCTTGTGATGGGAAGAAATATCTCAAGGCTCATTGCTAGGCTACACAATCCTAGCCAGTGTGAAAGAGCTCACATTGAGGTGTGAGGTCCAAAGTCCAGCTAAGGGTGAAGTGAACTGTTGCTTTCCTTTGCTGCTGCTCTATGTGCATATTTCTCCCTTGGGAACCTTGGGGGAAGAGCTGGCTTTGGTCTAGAGCAATATTTTGGTATACCCCGGTCCCTTGTGAAAGGAAAGTGACCACAACACTTGGAGCAACCAAAAGACCTTTATTGCAGCAGTGCAACAAAGAGAAAAGAAAGAAGGAAAGAGGGAGAGAAAGAGAGAGAAAAGGGAAGAGGAGAGATGAAGAGGGAGAGAGTAAGAGCAAGATACAGAGAGCGCGTGCAAAAAAGATAAAGAGCAAGGGAGAGAGAGTGAGCAAGAGAGAGGGCAAGAGAGAGGGGGCCTGGCAGGAGGGAGTTTTTATAGCCCAAATCTAATGGGGCCTCTGGGTCTGCAAGCTGCCTTGTTGGCCCAAGGGGGGGTTAAGTGTTCAGCCTTGAGCAGGGTTGAATTTTCAGACTTGAGGCAAACAGGTGATAAAGGACCAGATAGAGGGGTGTTTGAGTGCGTAGGCTATCTTGCAGCCAAAATCTGTTCAGCCTGCCCTGCAGACAACACAGTTAAGCCTGCTCTGCACCCAACATTCCTCCCTTTTTGTTTTTCTAAGTGACACAGGGGACAGCGTAAAGTCCTCTGGCTACTTCCTGCTTTAGACCTAGAAGGGGAAGTGGAGGAATGTTCGGGGGACAGGTCTGAGAACACCAGGGCAGCCAGAAATAACACTCAGTGGCTACAGACAACTACTATGGTAGGTGGGTAAAGTCCATAAAAGTTCCTTGAAGCCACAAGTCCTGGATGGCATTAAACCAGTCCTGGATGGAGGAGATTCTTGGTATCAGCCACTGATCCTGTAGCAGGGACTCTAGGAAGTATTGGAGGTGGCTTGGTTGATTCCAGTAATGTTAAGGGTGACAGACCGATTGCAGCTAGTGGAAGGGCAATCGCCTTGACCCATAAACTGAGAGTGAGAGTGGGTGGTGTCATCCTGGTGTCATGTCGCTTGGATGTAGAAGCAGTATCTGTGGTTTGAGATAAAAACTTGAGAGAATAATGATTAGTAAAAGAAGAAGAGGGTTGGCAAGAAATTTTGAGTTTGGTGGGCATGGTGGAAGTCCAGGACTGGACATTTGGAACAAGTGACTTTTTAAGGTGGGAGACAAGGTACCAGGGGGAGTTTAGGTTTGATGCTTCCTTGTGGGGATACTGTAGAGCAGACAGAATAAGCAGAGTCAACGTTCTAGAGAGTAGTTCTCATTCCTAGGAAGTGAAAGAGGGGTTGTGAAAACTGGAAAATAAAAAGGGTTAGAGAGGGTATTAGATGGGCACAGAGTGTCTGGAGCCAGAGGAGTTGGTCATGAGTCGTGGATCTCCATCTTGGGAATCAGGGCTGGTAGTCTTAAAGAAGTAGTTGATTGACCAGCTTGTTGGTGAATTTGAGTATCTGATCTTGCATGAACTTCTGTAGGCAATTTAATAGACAGGGTCCTATTAGGAAAAACATAGAGAGGACTAACAGGGATCCTGTGAAGGGGAGGAGCCAAGGCCATAGTTAACTGAACATTCCCCATGGAGCCTGTTGGCTTGGTTGCTGTCTCCTCTTTTCTAGCTGTTCTTGTCCTTCATTACTCCCAGAAATGACTGGTTTTGGCTTAACTGGTTTTGGTAGGTGTTTAAGATCAAGTTGGTCAAAATTGACTTTGTTTCTATCTATTGTTAAGAGTCAGCCGAGTTCCCATAGGGGTTGCTTGTGGGGGAACTTGAGAGCAGCTTCTTAGTTCTGCTAGTGCCATTTGCGCTAGGATGGGTCCAGGTCTTGCTTGACCTTTTGGCTTCCCTTAGAAGCATCAGGGATGTCTCCTGTCTCCAATGACCCTCCTATTCACAGCAAGTGCACTGATTGGCTTTTCATTCTCCAGTGGTCTCAATAATCTCCCTGATCAGGAGGTTATGTGGCCCAGAGTTGCAAAGTTCTTTAGAGAAATTCCCTGTTCCCTGGATTCAGACTGACTCAGAGGGCCAGAGCTAAATATTGGTTTTCTTGGCCATTTTAGTTTAACTTTAAGTCTTGATCTTAAACATCCAGCAAAGTCAGTTTCACCCTAAATTAAGAGTATTGGGCTTTAGCTGAAGTTTGGCCTACTTTGGAGTCATTCTTACATGTAGTAAGATGGGAGGCATACCCTTATCTCAGGTAAGCCAGGGCTCTTTATAAATCTTAGGTAAAGTGTCCTAGTATTGAAGCTGATCTTTTTTTAATATTATTTTATAAAGTTTACATATATTGTTGCTTGATGTCACATGAATACTAGCTAACACAATATGATATTACATTTAAATTGTACCCAGTGTATAAAACTTTATATTAATCTTATTGATAACAGGTCCAGTTATAAAACATTAAATGATATAAATAAATCTCCAATATGTTATTTTTATAAGCCTAAAATAACCATGCAACCTTTTGGAGAACACCAGCTTGATATACCTTTTTAAAGCTTCTATCTTAATGACATATATCTGGAAAATATGAACGCATTTAATATACAAAGAAGAGTAATAGTACCACAATTATTATTAATGTTTTTATATTACTCAAGTTTAGCTTTTAAAGAAATAACATATTACAATATTGCAAAATAACAGTTGTTGTTTAACCATAGTTGTATACACAGACCTTCTTTAGCACTTACTTAAACCTATATAGCCAGTGTACACAGACCTTCTTCATCACTTGCTTAAACCCTGTTATTTACTTAATAGACCCTCTTATCCAGAAACATATTTTCCTCCTATTAAATCCATACTTAGAACCTTCTTATTTCTCTTTCCTATCTGTTAACTCCTTCTTTATTCACACTTTGAAAAAATCCTTGTAAATTTCTGAATTTAGGCAAATTATTCCATTTTAATAAGAGATATTTTGTTATTTGAGGCACACAATTAATCACATCTGTTGACCATTTCATGAAAACATGAACAATGTTTAGGTGTATAGAATTATACTGTTGTAGGGACAGACAAGGCAAGGCACCTAAGATAGCAGCGAAAATAGGGAAACAGTTTTATTTGGTTGCAACCAGATTCAGAAGGCACAGCTTCTGTTGTAATCAATTAATACCTGAACCCCAAGTTTAGGTTGTTTTAGAATTTTGTACCCAATATGTAAGGGAAGGGGCTCAGAAGTTCACAGTCTGCCGAAGTTCATAAAAAGCAGTTTTTTTTCTCTGTTCTGGGCAAGTTAACCCTTCAAGGACACTTGGGAGGGGGAGAGCTTTTTCTTCCCTTTCTCTCCTCTTCTCCCCACCCTCCCCACAACCAACAGCTGTTATCATGGAGCCCAGTTGGTAACTTCCTTATCTTAGAAATGTAGCCTTCTCTGTAAAGTCCCAGCTCAAGGCCAGAAGCCTTGTTCACATATTTTGTGAAAAACTAGTAAGGGGGTGTCTAGCTTTTTGAGTGCTGAATTTTCCAGCCAGTGACCAGTAAAACAGGGCAACACGAAAAGAGGAAGCTTATCTACACTGAATTCTTTTGCTGAAAGTCCTAAAATCAGCCATGGTGAAGATTTCTGGAGAAGGTCAGTTAAGCCTTTTCTGTGGGCCTGAGTAAGGAGGGAAAGACCGGAAGGCAGGGCTGAGAGCAGCTCGGTGGATCTGAGAATGAGGAAGGAGTGATGTAAAAGAATAGGATTTTCCCTAGCAAGGAAAACTTGAGCAGTAGAACAGGTAGAGCAGAGGGGAGGATGGGAGTGAATATCCCAAAAACCTGTAAGGGACAATTCTTAGTAACCTGTTTTCAGTGATGGCAAAGCAACTTTAAAGGCCATTTTCACCAGATCTCTGATAGGGGTCCAAAGGCTCTCCTTAGCTTGTTTGAGCTTTGGGTTAGCTAGTAAGAAGACCTGGTGGGACCTGGTGTGGGCGCTGACAGAAAAAGAGAGGAGTGAGTGGGTGAAGGGATTCCTTCAGTACCTGCTACCTCAGAAAAGAGGCAATGGTTTGAGGAAAGTTGGTTGTTTAGGTTTTTGATCTAGTGAGTGGAGAGGAGAAGTCAGCTCAGGTCGGGGAGACAGTGGAGGGGCTGGGGCAGAAGGTTGAGTGTGAGGACCTATTTGATCTGGGCAATGGGGTGGAAATTCATCACTAGGGTCAAAAGTAGTGGATGAGTCCGAAGGAGGAGGAGATTGGGGATCAGTGGTTGTGGGTGTTGGTTTGCAAGCTAGAAAAATTTGCAGAGGTCTGCAAGAGGTGCAGAGAGCACAAGCAAGAAGAAAGCTTTGATATAGCAGTTTTTACCCATTTTTTTCAAATGCTCACAGTAATTGTAGAGATCCCTTAGAATGGAGGGATCCAGGGACCCAAAAGGGGGCCATCTGCTTTGGTTGTCTAAGAGATAAGTGGGCCAGGCCTGAGTGCTATATTTGATCAATTTTGGGGGTTTGATGTCTGGTGTCAAGGAGATGGTTTTGAGGTTATCCAAGAAGCATTGTAGGGGAAACTTATTTATTGGCAAAAGGGGCATCCCCACTAGAGCCAAAAATCAGGAGTACCATAGTGGGAGGTTCGAGCTGCAGAGATTGGTCATCACCGAATCCTGACAGTCGAGGCTCTCATCCTGGATGGAGCCGGAGCCATGGGAGACCTTGGCCGGATACTCCCTGGGCTGGAAAGAGGGGAAAGAGAGAGACAGGGGATGAGGGAGGAAGGGGAGGGTAAGGTTCTCTCTAGCAGCTGAGTCTTCAAGGTGTGAGGTCTAGGATTTTATGAGAGCCACTGATACTGTGAAGGTCTGGGTGGACTGTGATGTTCAGGTTTCTGTTATGTGTCCCTGGAGGTTACAGAGTCCTTTGAGGGAGACCTATAAACCTATGCTGAGAAATCAACAAAATTGAAACAAAAGAAACTATTGAAAAAATTGACAAAACTAAAAGTTGGTTCTTTGAAAAAATAAATAAGATCGACAGACTCTTAGCCATGCTAATGAAGAGAAGAAGAGAGAGAACTCAAATTACTAGCATACGGGATGAAAAAGGCAATATCACAACAGATGCTACAGAAATACAGAAGATAATTAGGAATTATTTTGAAAACCTACATTCCAAAAAAATAGAAGATAGTGAAGACATCGATAAATTTCTTAAGTCATATGATTTGCCAAGACTGAGTCAGGAGGATACTCACAATTTGAACAGACCAATATCAATAGATGAAATAGAAGAAGCAATCAAAGACTACCAACCAAGAAAAGCTTTACAAAGTTTTACAAAACCTTTAAAAAAGAATTAATACCAATACTTTTCAAGTTATTTCAGGCAATAGAAAAAGAGGGAGCTCTTCCAAATTCATTCTATGAGGCCAACATCACCATGATTCCAAAACCAGACAAAGACACCTCAAAGAAATAAAACTACAGACCAATATCTCTAATGTACCTATATGCAAAAATCCTCAATAAAATTCTTGCAAATTGGATACAAAAACACATCAAAAAAAATTGTGCACCATGATCAAGTAGGATTCATCCCTGGGATGCAAGGATGGTTCAATATATGGAAATCAATAAATGTTATTCACCACATAAATAGACTTAAAGATAAGAACCATATGATCATCTCGATAGATGCAGAAAAAGCATTCCACAAAGTTCAACATCCCTTTATGTTCAAAACACTAGAAAAACTAGGGATAACAGGAACTTACCTCAACATTGTAAAAGCTATCTATGCTAAGCCACAGGCTAGCATCATTCTGAATGGAGAAAAATTGAAGGCATTCCCTCTAAAATCTGGAACAAGACAGGGATGCTCTCTATCACCACTTCTATTCAATATAGTTCTCAAAACTCTGGCCAGAGCAATTAGACAGACAAAAGAAATTAAAGGCATAAAAATAGGAAAAGAAGAACTTAAATTATCACTATTTGGAGAAGACATGATTCTATACCTAGAAGACCCAAAAGGGTTTACAAAGAAACTACTAGAACTAATAAATGAATTCAGAAAAGTGGCAGGATATAAAATCTACATGCATAAATCAAAGGCATTTCTGTATATCAGTGACAAAACTTCTGAAACGGAAATGAGGAAATACACCCCATTCACAATATCCTCAAAAAAATAAAAAAAAAAATACTTGGGAATCAAGCTAACAAAAGAGGTGAAAGATTTATACAATGAAAACTACAGAACCCTGAAGAGAGAAATAGAAGATCTTAGAAGATGGAAAAATATAACCTGTTCATGGATAGGCAGAACTAACCTCATCAAAATGGCAATATTACCAAAAGTTCTCTATAGGTTTAATGCAATGCCAATCAAAATCCCAATGGCATTTCTTGTAGAAATAGATAAAGCAATCATGAAATTCATATGGAAAAATAAAATACCCAGAATAGCAAAAGCAACTCTAAGCAGGAAGTGTGAATCAGGCGGCATAGCGATACCAGATTTCAAACTATACTACAGAGCAATAGTAACAAAAACAGCATGGTACTGGTACCAAAATAGGCAGGTGGACCAATGGTACAGAATAGAGGACACAGAGACTAATCCACAAAGTTACAACTATCTTATATTTGATAAAGGGGCTAAAAGCATGCAATGGAGGAAGGATAGCATCTTCAACAAATGGTGCTGGGAAAACTGGAAATCCATAAGCAACAAAATGAAACTGAATCCCCTTCTCTCGCCATGCACAAAAGTTAACTCAAAATGGATCAAGGAGCTTGATATCAAATCAGAGACTCTGCGTCTGATAGAAGAAAAAGTTGGCTCTGATCTACATATTGTGGGGTCGGGCTCCAAATTCCTTAATAGGACACCCATAGCACAAGAGTTAATAACAAGAATCAACAAATGGGACTTACTTAAACTAAAAAGTTTTTTCTCAGCAAGAGAAACAATAAGAGAGGCAAATAGGGAGCCTACATCATGGGAACAAATTTTTACTCCTCAAACTTCAGATAGAGCCCTAATATCCAGAGTATACAAAGAACTCAAAAAATTAAACAATAAGATAACAAATAACCCAATCAACAAATGGGCCAAGGATCTGAACAGACACTTCTCAGAGGAGGACATACAATCAATTAACAAGTACATGAAAAAATGCTCACCATCTCTAGCAGTCAGAGAAATGCAAATCAAAACCACCCTAAGATACCATCTCACTCCAGTAAGATTGGCAGCCATTATGAAGTCAAACAACAACAAGTGCTGGCGAGGATGTGGGGAAAAGGGTACACTTGTACATTGCTGGTGGGACAGCAAATTGGTGCAGCCAATTTGGAAAGCAGTATGGAGATTCCTGGGAAAGCTGGGAATGGAACCACCATTTGACCCAGCTATTGCCCTTCTCGGACTATTCCCTGAAGACCTTAAAAGAGCGTACTACAGGGATACTGCCACATCGATGTTCATAGCAGCAAAATTCACAATAGCTAGACTGTGGAACCAACCCAGATGCCCTTCAATAGATGAATGGATAAAAAAATATGGCATTTATACACAATGGAGTATTACTCTGCACTAAAAAATGGCAAAATCATGGAATTTGCAGGGAAATGGATGGCATTAGAGCAGAATATGCTAAGTGAAGGTAGCCAATCCCTAAAAAACAAATGCCAAATGTCTTCTTTGATATAATGAGAGAAACTAAGAACAGAGCAGGGAGGAAGAGCAGGAGGAAAAGATTAACATTAAACAGAGACATGAGGTGGGAGGGAAAGGGAGAGAAAAGGGAAATTGCATGGAAATGGAAGGAGACCCTCATTGTTATACAAAATTACATATAAGAGGTTGTGAGGGGAATGGGAAAAAAAACAAGGAGAGAAATGAATTACAGTAGATGGGGTAGAGATAGAAGATGGGAGGGGAGGGAGGGGGGATAGTAGAGGATAGGAAAGGTCGCAGAATACAAGAGTTACTAATATGGCATTATGTAAAAATGTGGATGTGTAACAGATGTGATTCTGCAATCTGTATTTGGGGTAAAAATGGGAGTTCATAACCCACTTGAATCTAATGTATGAAATATGTCAAGAGCTTTGTAATGTTTTGAACAACCAATAAAAAAAAAATAAGTAAAAAAAAATAAAATACATGAAGCACCCTGAGAGGGCTGGGGGTGTAGATCAGTGGCAGAGTTCTTGCTTAGCATGTTTGGCATGTGCAGGGCTCTGGGTTCCATTCCTAGTACTTCAAAATAAAAGAAAACTAAACTGAAAACAAAAGCAAAAATAAAAATTAAAAGGTTGGGACTGAGGATGTAACCCAGTGGTAAAGCACATAAGTGCAAGGCCCTGGGTTCAATTTCCAGTACTGAAAAATAAAACAAAATTAAATTAAATTTAAAAGTGAAGTAATTGAAACAATGCTTGCATACGATAATAATTTAAAAATTGAACTTAAATGACTAGAGATATTTCTTAAAATGTTTAAGCTTCAAATGATTTTTATGCTGAATATTATTTTAAGAAATAAAGATCCTGAACCTTGAAAAAAAAACTACTCTAGGATTTCATCTCACTCTAATCAGAAAGGCTATTATCAAGAATTCAAACAACAATAAGTGCTGGCAAAGATGTGGGGGAAAGGGTACATGATTCATTACTGCTGGGACTGCAAAATGGTGCAACCACTTTGGAAAGCAGTATGGATTTTATGTAGAAAACTTGGAATGGAACCACCATTTGAGCCAGCTATGCCACTCCTTGGTTTATACCCAAAGGACTTAAAAGCAGCATGCTACAGTGATGCAGCCACCTCAATGTTTATAGCAGCTCAGTTGACAATAGCTAAACTGTGGAAATAGCCTGGATGCCCTTCAATAGATAAATGAATAAAGAAAGAGTAGTATATATCCCCAATGTAATATTACTCAGCCTTAAAAAAAGAATGCAATTATGGCATTTACAGGTAAATGAATGGAGTTGGAGAATATCATGCTAAGCGAAGTAACCAAAGGCCAAATGTTTTCTTTGATAAGTGGATGCTGATCCATAAAGGTGGGTGGAGAGCAAGGAAAGAATGGAGGAACTTTGTATTGAGCAGAGGGGGAAAAGGAGGTTTATGTGTTGGGGAAGATGGTCGAATGAGATGGATATTATTATCCCTATGTATATCTATGACAGCACAAATAGTGTGACCCTATATCATGCACAATCAGAGAAATGAAAAGTTGTACTCCATTTGTGTAAAAAAAGTAAATTAAATTAATAAAAAAATTATTTCTCACTAAAAAAATAATAAAAATGGAAATGACTTCCACCCTACAGAACTAAAGGATGTGAAAACATCCTGCTCAGTCCTTATTTGTTTCCCTCATTTCCCCTCTGTGTAGTTAGACACTGAAAGCAACCTCCTCCAAGGCAAAAATCTGGGGCTCCAGCTGTTCTTCCTCTCTCTAAGCAAGGAGGACAGGGAAGAGCCCTCTATTCAGACTTGAGTCTTTGCTGGTTTCTCTTCATTTACGTATTAGCAGATATTTGACAGGCCCCAAACCCAATGCCTGAAAAACAGCCCTCCATGTAGCTCAGATGAACTCCACATACCATGTAGCTCAGATGAACTCCACAGTCTCTTGTTCACAGGCCTGGAAAGATCTCTAGGGACTCAGATAATCCCCTCTTCTGACATTTTCACAGTACAGGGATTTTTAAAGATACACTCTGTATATCCCACAAAGAAAGCTTAAGACATTTCATCACATATGTGTACATGCTAGATGTATTCAAGTAGGAATCCTAAGAAAGGGTGCTTATCTGTGTGTGGTGGTGTGCACTTGTAATTCCATTGACTCAGGAGGCTGAAGTTAGAGGATCACAAGTTTGAAGGCATCTTCAGCAATTTAGTGAGGCCCTAAGCAACTTAAGGAGGCCCTTTCTCAAAATAAAAATTTAAAAAGGGCTGGGGATATAGCTCAGTGGTTAAACACCCTGGGTTCAATCCCCAGTACAGCCTCCCCCACCCCACCCCCCCAAAAAATACAGGGTATTTTGTCTATTGTGAATTGGTTCTTCCTTTAAGCTTGCTGACATGAGGGACATTTTGTCCTGTAGCTCATGTGAAATTTGATGAATTTATACAAATGGAGCTAGGTCTAGCACAGTGGCACACACATGTAATCTCAGCAATTTAGGGAGTTGAGGCAGGAGGATCACAAGCTGGAGGCCAGCCTAGGCAATGAGCAAGACTCTGTCTCAACGTAAAATATAAAAAGGGCTGGGAATGTAGCTCAGTGCTAAAGTCCCTGGGTTCTATCCCCAGTATAGAAACAAATAGAACCAGGGAGGGGTCAGGTGGCTGGCCAGGAGTCTTGGGGGCCCGTTGACATAGCTAAAGCTGAAGGGTCTAGGACTGTACCTACAGAGAGTGTAGTGGACTGATGGAGGGTAGGGAGCACTGGAGGGCCTCAGTGGAAAGAGCTCCCATGAGCAACAAGGGGCCTGCAGCCTGCCACTCACCATCTGTACAACTTTGGGCAAGGTATAACATCTTTGGGGGCCTCCATTTCCCCATCTGCAACATGAAGGGTCTGGACTACTGTGTCAGACCGTCTGGGGCTATTGTGAATATGACATGATATGATACATGGAAAGTGTTCCCTGGACCATAAACACTGCACATGCGTGAGACAGAGCTAGGAGCCCAGGACTGCTGGGCCTCTGCTCCGGGCCACCTCTTGTGCTGGGAGTGCAGCTCCACACAAGAGCTCTCCCTGGACTGCTGCGCTGGGAATGCTTTGGCATCAGGGAGAGGATCTCCTACTTCTCTGTGTGCCCTTCAGTCACCCAGCACTGGGCTTGGCAGTGCAGAAGTAGTCTTGGTACAGTTATTAGCCAAATATACAATCTCATCTGCATCCACACAGCACAAAATGGGACAGTCAGAATTAGGATCTTTTTTTTTTTTTGGTCTGTGACTCAAATCCATTCTTGCTTCAAGACACCCATCTGCTTTTCTCACTCCTGTCTAACTCTCTGTAATGCCTTCCCGACCTCTCTCTGGCTTGGTGGGAAGGACATTGGGTCAAGCAGAGACCTCAGAAAGCAGGTTGAAGCTAGGTGCGGTGGTACACACCTGTAATCCTAGCAGATCAGGAGGAGGATCAAAACCAACCTCGGCAAATTAGCAAGGCCCTAAGCAACTCAATGAGACCCTGTCTCTAAATAAGATACAAAAAATAGGGTGGGGGATGTAGCTCAGTGTTTAAGTGTGCCTGGGTTCAATCCCCAGTACCTCCCTTACCAAAAGAAAGGTGTAGGTGGAAAAAGTTCTGACCATCCCTGGCTCCACTTGGATCCCAATTATTCTGTTGGTCACAAGTGACCTTATGTTTCAGATCCTGCTAGTGGTAGGAAGGAATGCCTTGGGGGTGATAGGATATTGAAAGAGGAAAAGGGCAAGTGCTGAGAATATCAGAGAGAGGCACTAACTTGGACCTCCCTTGGTTACCCATTGTACCTAAAAAGCCTTATTCTGAGGAAGTTCTTCCTATTGCCATCCCAAATCCTTCTTGCTGCCATCTAAATCTCCTTTTTTAAAAAAAGAAAGTTATAGTTGTAGATGGGCAGAATGCCTTTATTTTATTGATTTTTATGTGGTGGTAAGGATTGAACCTAGTGCCTCACACAGGCTAGGCAAGCACCCCAACACTGAGCTACAGCCCCCTCTCCTAAAACTCATTTTTGTCTAGTTTTCTTGCCGCTAGGTTTTCATACAAACAACTTCTCACAACCCTTCAGATAACTTCTTTTCAGGGGCCCTTACTAGCAAAGCTTTTATATTCAAGAGTGAGGAGAATTTCCCATCAACTCTACCCAAGGGAGTTAAGAGGGACCTGGAAACAAGAACCCTGGAGTCAGTTTCTGGCTCTAGCAGAAGTCTGTATCCTCTGGACATACTCCCTGTGCTTCAGTTCCTCCCATGGAAAGTGTTCCTCAGGGCCTAGCAAAAGGTTTGTGCTCAATAAACAGAAGTAGAGTCTAGTGATAACATTCATCTGCAGTTTGGGTTTCTCCTATTGGAAACCAAGGCCTCACCCATGTTAAGCAAGCATTCTCCCACTGAGCTGCATCCCTAGCCCTAATCCAATCTGGTACCAGGGATGGAACCCAGGGGTGCTCCACCACTGAGCCACACCCCCAGCCTTTTTTTATATTTTATTGAGAGGCAGGGTCTCCCTGAGTTGTTTAGGGCCAAGTTGCTTAGTGGCCAAGCTAAATTGCTTAGAGCCTCACTAGGTTGCTGAGGCTGGCTTTGAAGTGGTGATCCTCCTGCTCCAGCCTCCCAAACTGCTGGGATTCCAGGTGTCACCCTCACACCCGACTCTCCTCTGCATCTTGATGGTGCTCTGATCATAGACTCCAATACCCCACGCACCCACCCACAGCCTGACTCTTTGGCCTTCCAACAGCCCAGGCTGGGAGTCTGCACAACCAAGTCCAGGCCTCAGTTTGCTCCTGCACAGTTCTGGGAGGCCTGTTGCTGTGCCCTGCCCTAGCAAGGAGCCACCGATGTCCTAGCACCACTGCCTTCAATCTTTTGGGAGCCACTTTCTTTTCCAGTGGTGCGCCTGGTTCCAGGCCTTGCCCAGGGGCTCTCAGAGCAATCTGGACCTACACCTTCTGTTTCTCCTAAGGCTCCCGGGATTCCTTTTCAGCCAGGTTCCCGGCAGAGCCATACCCCCAGGCCTCTAGTGTTCAGAAGCCATGTCAATGTAGCCAGCTCGCTGTTTACATCTGCATTTCCAAGGCCCAATTTACATTAAAATTAAATTAAATTATAATGCCTCCCTCAAATATGGGAGACTCCACCCGTATTTGAGGGAGGCCTTTTGGCCCACTATAAGGACTGGCAGTCACATCCTGCTGGGCCTCATTCCTTGGCTTCTAAGGGTGACCCCACATGACCTCACCTTTTCTTTTTGTCCTTGCTCCTTCCTTACCCAGGTGGGAAGTCCATCCAGGCCACTCTGTAACCTACAGGGCTAAGTGCACTTTGAATATCCCCTGTCCTGGTGTTCCACCCTATTGCTAACCCCAGCCAAGTGAAATATGGGCAATGGAAATTGTTGTCTGTCAATTTGGCAAAAAAATTGAAAATAGTAGCCCAGGTTGCAGAGAGAGAAGCCATCTGACACACTGCTGGTGGAAGTGTAAATTGGTGTCACCTTTTCAGTGAGCAGTTTCAAGAGCTTTAAAGCAGGTCTACACTCTAATGCAATAATGATTGTTACAGGAATCCGCACTCAAGTAACATTTGCAAATCTGGATTAACACATACGTAAAGCTATTCATCAAAAAATAATAACTTAAGGGGCTGGGTTTGTGGCTCAGCTTTAGAGAGCTTGCCTAGCACATGCTGGTTCGATCCTCAGCACCAAATAAAAATAAAATAAAGGTATTGTGTCCAACTACAGCTAAAAAACAAAATATTTTTTAAATTAATAACTTAAAAGATCAACGTTAGAAAATGGAATAAATAAACTATGTACAACTTGTAAGCATGTTTTGAAAGATGTATAATGATGTGGAAAATGCTCATGCTATAATGTCAGTTAAAATGTCCCAGGAAGAATACGGGCTGGGGTTGTGGCTCCATGGTGGAGTGATTGCCTAGCATGTGAGGCACTGGATTCGATCCTCAGCAATGCATAAAAATAAATAAAATAAAGGTCCATTGACAACTAAAAAAAAAAAAAGTAGGCAGAATACCAAATCATATACAGCATGATCCTTAATGGATTTGGGTACAGTACTGGGGATGAAACCCAGGACCTTGAAATGCAAGGCAAGAACTCCACCACTGAGCTACACCCCCTAGCCCTCTATAAAGTGTTGAGACAGAGTCTTACTCAGTTGCCCTGGCTAATCTCAACATTATAATCCTCCTTCCCCAGCCTCCCAGAGTAACTGGGATTATAGATGTGTGACACCATGCCCAGCCCTGATTGTTGATTTTTTTTTTAGGAAAATTATAAATACTCCAATAGAAAAGCTAGAAAGAAATCAACCAGTTGCTCACAGCATCTGACTATGTGTGTGATTCTAGTGAATTGTGATAATGAAAAATACTTGTACAGCACTATGATGGGCCAGTCACTCTTCTCAGCACCTTACATACATTTATGTATACTTACTCCTTACAACCACCCTGCAAAATAAATATCACATTATCCCCATTGTACAGATGAGGAGACCGAGGTGCAAAGAGGCAAAGTGATTTGCTCCAGGTCACACAGTTAGTGTTTTCCTTCTTTGTCCTTGTTGTGATTTTCCAGTTTCTCCACTAGGAGTATGTTTGGGTTTTTTAAGCAGAACCAAAGTGCACAGGGATAAAACTTGTTAAGAATCATCAAAGGGCACTGCTGGCTTGCAGCATCTCCCTTCCTCGCTGGATACAGCTGTACTCACTGAGCAGTCTGCTTGGATGGTGGCCCTCCTTGTCATGTGGACAGGGCCCTAGTCTTTGATGTCTTCTCTGGGTTCCCATCCAGATGCAGGTACATACTACTAGCCACAGAGTGTCCAGGGACTGCCCCTGAGCCTCTTGGCTCCTGACCCACCACACCACCTACTGGCCTTGCTCCCTGCACAGAAGACCCGCTCTGCCAGCTGCTTTCTGGTTGCCCAGCTCCGCCCTTTATAGCTGCAAATTGCAGAGTCTGGCAGCATGCTGCTTCACTGCTCAGCCTCTTCTCAGGGATGGTGAGGCAGAGGACATACGTCCTCGGGAATCTGCCTCTCTCTGAGTCCCAGAAAGATACAATGGGAGCCGGACACAACTGTGTGTGTGTGTGTGTGTGTGTGTGTGTGTATACACACATGTGCCTAGAATTCCAGCTCCTTGGGAGACTGAGGCAAGAGGATCGCAAGTTCAAGGTCAGCCTGGGAAATTCAGCATGAACCTCACCCTAAAGGAAATAGAAGTTGTGGGGGTGCCGTGAGGCCTTTGGCAGGCCAGAGCAGGACCATCAGATCCTACTGGAGGGAACTTTGCCAGTTATCCTTCCAGAAGCAAGAATGAAAAATGGAGTCTAGGAAAAACTATCATTGAAAGCCTGGGATCTAGTCCTGGCTTATGATCTAACAGATGGTGTGACCTTAGCAAGGCCCTTCCCTTCTCTGTGCCCCCATATATCTCTCTGGAAAATACCAATAACAGTGACCCATCATACCAGGCATCCTGAAAATCAAGGGACAGCTACACTAGGTGGGGATTACATTTTGCATATGTAGAGACAGGTATGGGTGTGTCACAGGAGGAGTTCCCAGAAAGGGAAACTCGATTCAGGACAAGTGGGGTCCTTGGCATAGATAACAGAAAAGAATTTCAGCATGCACCAGTCAGAGATATAGATTGATTTAGGAAATCAGAGACACATCCATGAGAGGATAAGGACCATCTCCAGAGGGACAGTCAGCAACCTGTTAGTATGGGGTGTTAATATTTACAGAGAGACAGTTACTAGGGACTGAAGTAGAGGTGGTGTCAGGACAGAATGGCACAATTTCACACCAGTTTTCCCTGCACTCACATATTCCCCTTAAGTTACTTTTCTTCCCAGGCCAGGGTTTGGGTCAAGGCTGCCCGCTAAGAACAGGAGCGCAGTTGCTCATGGATGCTTATTTTGTATTTCAAAGGTTCATAGGCATTTCCTGCATTCCAACGGCTCTTGGGAGCTTCTCTTTTGAGATTCTATATTTTTATTGTACCCCCCCAAATTCCTGGCTCACCCTGGTTAGGAAGCTGAGAATTTGGAGCCAGTATATCCTCCTTTCCAAAGCTCCTTTGCCTTACCTGTGTAAGGCTGGGGTGGCACACCTTGAACAACCTAAATAATGCCATTGAGCGCACTTCCTAGAAAAGTGCATAATACTCCAGTATCTTGTGACATTTCAAGAAGGCCTTTCACTTCATGAGTCTCTGTCACAGGCTCCCTCCAGGCTAAGCAACCCTGCCATGGCAGAAGGTTTTTGTTTGTTTGTTTGTTTGTTTTGGTTTTGGTTTTTGAATTAAACCTAGAGGTGCTTAACCACTGAGCCACATTCCCAGCCTTTTTTTATTTTGAGACAATTTTTGTTTTTAATTTTGAGACAGGGTCTCACCCACTTCTTTGGGACCTTGCTAAGTTGCTGAGGCTGGCTTGAGACTCTCATGCTGTAAGGGTAAAAGAAATTGAAGTTAAAGCGTAAAAGTTAAAGGGTAAAAGACCGGGTGTTGTAAAGTTTCTAAGCTGCAAGGTCTGAGTTAAAATGTAAAGGATTAGGTATTGTTAGGTTTCTATGCTACCTGCAAAACCTGAAATTTCTGTAGCTGTTGAGACAATGCTTGGAACTGCCCAGTAAATATTTCCCCTGACTATTGGTTGTTTAATAAGGGCTCTGTGTGGTCGCACGTAGGCATTGCAGGGCCTGGACCAATCAGTTGAAATGTAACCCCCTCCTTAGGAATGACCTATCACTCCAGCCTGACCTGTTCCCGCCAATGAATGAACCAATCATGTTTAGGAGTTGTTATTCAATTTTCCCGCGCCTCATGATGATTTGTTCTGATGTATACAAAGCCCTCTACCCTCCCCAAAAAGTGTACTTAAGCAGTGCTCAGCCGCTGCTCGGGGCTCTGGGCTGCTCTCCCTTCTTGAGTGGTCACGGAGCCCCAGCATGCTGGATCAATAAATCCCCCCCTTCTGCCAATTGCATGAGTGGTCACTTGGTGGTCTCTTTCTCCGACGTTTTGCGAGATCCTTACAATGCTTCAGCCTCCTGAGTAGCTGGGATTCCAGGTGTGCACCACCACTCCTGGTTTATCTCCTTCCCTAGCTTGCCTTCTGGGTGAAGCAGCCTCTGCTCACACACCTACATTGATGGGGATCTCATTCCCTTCCAAATGATGAGGTTCCAGTTTCTGCAGAATTCTGACTTAGGCTCAGCTGAAACCCGCCCCCTGGTGCATTTGTTGGAGGCTTCCCTGCCAAAGTAGCTTGAGAAATACCTGTTGCTAGGTGTGCACAGGACTCTGGGTTATCTGGATAAGAGTTAACATTTCTGCTGCTGCTCCTAAGAGTGTTCTGCTTCATAAAGTTGTCTTCTAGGTAAGAAACACTGCAGCCAGATGATCTGTCTGTTCACCTTCTCCCTGAGGAAAGGGGGCAGCTGGGGGAGCTTGACCAGCCATCTTTCCCCCAGGATGCAAACCTCAAAAACTCTCCCCTCCCCCACCCCAGCATAGGATAACATCAGGAATCCTAACAGTACCTCCCACTGGGGCACAAAGGGTTAATGAATGAATATTTAAAACCTAGGATGGATCAAGCATTAGTTCTCTTCCTGTCCCACTTCCTATGCTATACATTTTCAGTGGCACAGAGTTAGTGAGAAAAAACTAGAATGAGCCATTATTGACCATTTATTAGGATTATGTTCCAGGCATGTTAAAAATTTTCCTTATTTCTTCCTTTTTCTTGTTTTCTTGCTCTTCCTTTCCTTTCCTCTCCCTCCATCCCTCCCTCTCTTTCTCTCTCCCTTCCTCCCTCCATTCCTTCCTTCCTTCCTTCCTTCCTTCCTTGTACTAAGGATTGAGTTCAAGAACCCTCTACCACTGAGCTACATCCCGAGCTTGTTTTATTTTGTATTGGTTTATTTATTTTCTGGTACTGGGATTTGAATCCAGGGGTGCTCTAACACAGCCCCTATTTAAAACTTTATTTTGAAACAGGGTCCCACCAAGTTACTCAGGCTGGACTTGAACTTGTGTTTCTCTTGCCTCTGTCTGCCAAGTGGCTGGAGTTCCAGATGTGCACCATTGCACTGAGCTGGGCATGTTTGCTTTAGAGAAGAAACTCATCAATAGAGTCAACTTATTGCCAAGCTTACATAGCTGGTAAAAGGTTACAAGGGATCTGAACCCAGGTCTGGCTTCCCTAAGTCCATGATTTTTTTTTAATGTTTATTTGTAAGTTTTAGGTGGACACAATATCTTTATTTTATTTTTAAGTGGTGCTGAGGATTGAACCCAGGGCCTTATGCATGCTAGGTGAGCACTCTACCACTGAGCCATAACTCCAGTCCTAAGTCCATGTTCTTACATCTGCTCCATCAGCGATTCCCAGTCATGGGAGGGACGATGATACTTTGCTGTATAAAGCAACTTTTCCTTTAAGATTCCTTAAGGGCCACTATTTAGATGGTTCTATTAAAAAAAAAGAAAAGGAGTAAAAGGTCAATGAATTCCCCTACTCCCAATCCTCACCAAACTGTGTTAGGAGTAACTCCCCCAACCCCCTTCCTGACTTTCAATCCTTGGCTTTCCCATGGGTGAGAATGTGGCTGTGGAAAGGGTCTGGGTCTGACTTCTAGGCCTGGTGTGTAATGGCTGGATCCATGCATTTCCAATAAACAAGAGGCCCCTCCTGGCTTGTCTGGAAAGGACCAAATGGCTTGAGCATTCAGGTAGACCAAGAAGGCCTATGAAAGGAAAAATTTGCTCAGCTCATCTCAAGAGAAACACATACTTCTTGAGTGGCCGGTGAAGCATTTGGTGGCCTAGGCTGAGGGGAGAACAGGGTGGAGTGTCAAAGAAGCCTTGGAACAAAGGTGACACAGAGCTGGAGTACGGTTTGCATGAGGCCTCTGGGGCCCTGTGCTGTGAGGGAAATGGGGCTGTGGTGTCTGTCTGGGCTGCCCTCTAAGGCGCTCTCAGTCAGCCTCAGCTTGGAGGCTCAGAGGTTTGGCCACAGCCTCACTCAGCTACCAGGGAGGCATTCCCGTGCCTCCCCAGGGCAGACCTGGCAGGCTGCTGCCTGGAATCTGGGGAGAAGTGACCTGGGGGCAGTTCCTGAAAGAAGGCACTTCCCAGGTCCTTGGGGGCCTGTCCTGGGGGAATGCTGCTCTCTGTGTTCCAGGGATGGTGATTGAGGCTAAGGCCTCCCTCAGCCCACCCAGGGCCAGTCTCCCATAGGAGCATGGGAGGCATGTGTATGTCTGTTGATCTGTATATGTATGTGGGTCCACAGATCCCTGGGGGGACACATGTGTGTATGCATCACTGTGTGTGTATACACTCATGTGGACACACAGAGGCCCAGTGAGGGTGAGGGCTGTATGTGTGCGTATGTCTTTGTGTATGTTTCTTTAACAGAAGGGAAAGGAAGAAGAAAGTCCAAAGCTCTGAAAGACTTTGGCTTTGGGAGGAGCCAGACCGGTGGGGCAGGTGTAGGGAGCAGGCAGGCCAGGGGCCTGATTGGAACCAGACTCAGCAAGGAGGGGCTGTAAATGTTTTTTTACTGCCTGTCCTGACAAATTTATGTCACACCCACTCCATCATCCTGGGGGGGGGGGGTGCAGCCTCTTGCAGGTGCCTGTGGTTCTGGGCTTTCCTGGGCAACCAGCAACCACTGTGGGGGTCCCCTGGGCCTCTCCCAGTCCCGGGCTTTAATGGATCCCATCCTGTGATATCCTGTGGCTGACAGGGAAGCTCCCTGCATGGGCGGATGATGACAAGAATGGACTCCTTCAAATAACAGCTTTCCTTCCCACAGAGCCTGGATGTGGTGGCCAGGTTGGGGGCATTAGGGACCGAGAGGGAGGAGGGGTTATGCTCTGCTCAGCAACACATACTGCCCTCTCTTTCCTCAGTGGATGTGTGTGTGTGCAGCAACAGAGCCCACATCAGAAAAGGTCAAGATGACCCCTAAAGTAGATTTGGAAGGTCATTTGGAATGCAGATGGAAACCCAAGCCCACATAGGGGAAAGGAATTGCCCAAGGTCATACATAAAGCAAGGGAGTCAAGGGCGTGTGCATGTGTGAAAACTAGATTCTGCTATCTTGTCTGATGAGGCCTTCCTTCCTCATCTTCCAGTTTGAAATCTGCCTCAAACCTACAGGCTTGCCATGTCTCTTCCCTCCCTGCCCATCCAGGACCTCCTTCCCCATATTTCCCCAACTCCCCACCCCTCTTATTGAGGATTGAATCCAAGAGCATTCTACCATTGACCTACACCCCCAACCATTTAAAAAACAAAACAAAACAAGATCTCTCTAAGTTGCTGAAGCTGGCTTCAATTTTCCTGTCTCAGCCTTCCCAGTAGCTGGGACTACAGGCAAATGCTACCATACCCAAGTAGTCTTTTTTCTAATCATGTTACAGTGTCTTTAAATTTTATCCCTGGTTATCTTTTGTTCTTAAGAAAGATAAGGCCTGAATTACAGGGTCTGCTTTGATTTAATCCCTGCCTACCTCTCCATCCACATCTTGTACCAGGCTCCTAAGCTCCATCGTACCACAGGGCCTTTGCACATGCTATGCCCTCTAGAACGATCTTCTCTTCCTTTTTCCATTGGTCAACTCTTACTGTAGAACAAAATTCAAGTATCTGTCACAGAGATGTCTCTGAATTTTCCTGGCTAGAACTGTTTCTCAATTTTTCACTGTCATGTCACTGTGGACCTCTTCCCTCTATTTCTCATTCTTGCAATTTTACCTGGTTGGATTATTTTGTGACTAATAGCAACCTTCCCCCCAAAACACAAATCTCCATGAGGAGAAGAATCACAGTTTCTTCTGCTTATTGATACTGTCCTAATGCTCAGCCCAGGCCTGGAAAATAGCCACCACAGTGACAAAGACATCAGAAGCCAATGTTTAAGACTTACCATGTGCCAGGCACTCCACCAAATGCTTTATGTCAAATAATGGATCTAATCTTCAGTTCTTCTTGAGGTGTTTACCATCATTATTCCCATTATTCAGATGAGCAAATTGAGAAACAGAGAAGTTAAATAACTATACCAAGGCCACACAGTGAGTAGCAAAGCTGGGGTTTAAATGCAGGTAGCCTGGCTCAACCTGTTCTCAACCTCTATCACTATAAGAATTTGATGATAAATATTTGTTGACTGTATGCTCTTATCTGAATCTCCCCAACTTTAACTGTTGGGGGGGGTGCTAGCCCTTGAATACCTCCCTGAATCTTTAGGTGGCCCCTGCCCTAGAATTCCCTGCCACCTGCCCATAATCATTCCTTCTGTGTCTCCTATCCTAGACTCCTCTGCGTATACTGCTTGCCCTCTTCAGCCTCCTTGGATGAGATGCAAAGTTGTTAGGGCTGGTGAAGACCCCTAAACCCTGGCTCTGGTCTGGCTTCTCCAGCAGTCTATCAAGCTGCTCTCCTGGACTCAGGCTCCCCTGTGTCCCAGCCACTGGACAGGTTACTTGACCTCCCCCAGCCTCACTTTCCTCTTCCATATAACCCAGTTCCTCACAGTATTGCAGTTGGGTGAATGGGATTCAGTGAGTTCATAACCTGGGGATGTTTGGTGACTGCAAAGCACAAGATCAATACTAATTCTCACTTGTGTCATTATAAGTAACAATAAGTTTCATCGTAAACAGAAACTCTCCATAGCTGGGCGCCCCAGAGCCCAATGGAGACAGAAAACAACACCGCCTAGTATTAGTAGGTCCACTCCATATCCCCTTCCTGACCCTGGCCCTGTGACTGCCTTCTCACTCCCACCAGAACCCAAAACAGCTTTTGGGCTGCTTAGGAATTCCAGGCCCTGCATGGTGGGGCACAGGTGGAACCCTGTCCCCCGGCTTCACCTCCCTGTCAGCTCCCCTGCCAGCTTTGCAGTTTCTCTGCCAGGCCAAGGACAGGGGACACACTGCCCCCACAAGCCCCCAGGCCCCAGAGCCCTGCCCCTCCCCCACCGTGGCATCTTCAACAGAGCTCAGTCTAGGGCTCTTGGTGGGGGGGTGGCAGTGGGCTGGGGAGGGCCACCGAGAGAAGAGGGCTACAAAAGCTGTGCCTTGCTTTCCCAGTGGCCTCCCGGGGGCCAATGAATGCACAGAGCCACAGCCAGGGGGGCGGCCATGTGCGTTCATTTTCCTCTGTGTGTTTTCTGTTTAGATCAATGGCTAAGTTCTGTTTGGGGCATCTGAGGGTGGATGGGGTCTGGCAGGTAAGGATTTCTGGGGCCACCCATCTCTGCCAGTCCCTGCAGCAGCAAGAAGATCCCTTCTCTCCTCCATGGCTGGCCCTTCTGTTCCCTTCCTCACTCTTTTCCTTTCCTGTTTTCTTTCTTTCCTGCTGTCTCTATCTAGCCCCCTCCCCCAGCCCCACTCATTCTCTTGTGTCTCTGTCTCTTTCTCTCTGTCCCTGATTGATTCTGTCTCCAGGTGTCTTTCATTCAGGGGTTCTCTGTCTGCTTTATCACCTTCTATTTCTATTTCTTCTTCTCTGTCAATCAAAAAGAGAAAAGGAAAACCAAGTCCTCAGCACTGGAAGGACCAGCCTCTGCCATTAACTCTCCCTGAGTGAACTTCAACGTAAACATTTACGAGCCTCAGTTTCCCCACCCCACAATGAAGGCTCTACCTTAACTGTGCACTGAAATGGAAGTGGGGGAATCTCACCAGTGTGTCTTCATTCCATGCAGGAACTCAGAGGGAGGGCCAGGTCCCCTTCTCCGCAGGAAGCAGGGTCCCCACAGTGCAGTCTGGACAAGAGAGGGGGAGGGCAATGGAGCACCTCCTTGGGTAGTGAGGACTTATGGGAAAGGGCAAAGATGGAGGAGACTGCTTCAGCCAGTATCAGAACCTAGTCCAGAAAGTCCAAGGCACAGATTTGGAGCTTGGAGTCTGGAAAGATTGAGGTGCTGATCTAGCAATGGCAGATGGGATTACAGAACAGAGGACCTGGATTTTTTGTTTATTCATGTGGGGGTGGTACCAGGGATTGAACTCAGGGGCCCTCGACCACTGAGCCCCATCCTCAGTCCTATTTTTTATTTTATTTAAGACAGGGTCTCACTCAGTTGCTTAGAGCCCCACTTTTGCTGAACACAGCCTCCTGCCTCAGCCTCCCATGTGCCAACAGGATGACAGGTGTGTGCCCGGCCAGAGCACAGGTCCTGACTTTGATGGTTCTTCTACTTTGCATACCACTCTGGATTATGCCAAAGGACAGGTCCCTCCATCTTAAACCTTACTTCTCCTCTCCTCATGGCATCTACCCACTACTCTGTAGTGACTTGAGGGTGAATGAGTCTTAGCTATGCAGTGTCCCACGTCTCTGCATTGCTTTCTCATTTGGTCCCTCAGGCACCTCCAACTTCACTATAGACCAAATCAAACTCACTCTCCACTCCCACCCCCACCTCTTCCTCCTCCCTGGTTTCCTCCCAGGAGCTCAGTCTCAGACTCTGCCTTCCCCATCCCTTCTCAAATCCAGTCCAGCCCTGTGCCATGCAGACTTGGCCTCCTTCCTCTCCTTCCACAGGACCCTGCTGCCCTAGCTCCTGCTGGCACCATTCCTGTGTCACCATCCCCAACTCTGCCTCCATACAGTTGCCAAGGCAACCACAATTTGGGGTACTAGGAGTAATTTCAGGGTTTTGGCTATTACATATAAGATAGTTAGAAACATTCTTTTGTGTGTCCTTTGGAATAGAATTGTCAAGCCACAGATAAGCACAGAGTCATCTCTTGGTATCCACAGGGCATTGGTTTCAGGACCCCACCAATACCAAAATGCACAGATGCTCAAGTCCCTTATGCAAAATGGCATAGTGTTGCATATCTTCTTTAAGTCATCTCTAGATAACGGCAATGTCAATTCTATGTAATAATTAGACTGTGTTGCTTAAGGAATAATGCCAAGAAAAAATTTTCTAAATGTTCAGAGCAGATGCAATTCCCCCCCAATATTTTGGATCCTAAGTTATCTGAATCCACTGGTACACAACCCATGGCTATGGAGGGTAAGCTGTCTTCGGCTTCAGCAGATGCTGTCTCACAGCTTTCCAAGAGTGGTACTGATGCCTACTCCTGCCAGCAGTGTGTGAGCATTTTGGTGGCTTCTCAGTTATTTCTGTTTTCTTTCATCTTACTCACAGCAATGGGTTTATGGTGGCATCTTATTATGGTATTAATTTTCATTTTTCTTTTTGATTAAGTGGAGCACATTTTCATATGTTTATTTACTATCTATTTTTTAGTTGTAGTTGGACATGATACCTTTATTTTATTTATTTATTGATTGATATGTGGTGCTAAGGATCGAACCCAGGGCCTCACATGTGCTAGGTGAGTGCTCTGCCACTGAGCCACAAGCCCAGCCCCTATTGGTAAATCTTGATATTCCTTTTTTGTGAAGTGTGTCATTCCTTCACACATTTTTCTATTGTTTTGTCTAATATAATTTGAATTGTGAGTCTTTTATCAGATATGTCTTTGCAAATGTTTTATCCTATTCTGTGGGTTGTCTTCACTTTCTTAATGCAGCCTTTTGATGCACAGAAATTCTTTCTTTTAACATAGTCCAAATGATCAAATTTTTCCTTCATAGATAGCATGTTCCCATTTTGTTTAAGAAAAGTGTCTACTTCAGAGTTGCAAAGGTGTTCTCTTACGTTTTCTCTTTTCATTAGTATTATTTTATTTAAAAATATATTTTAGCTGTAGATGGACAGAGTACCTTTATTTTATTTATTTAATTTTATGTGGTGATGAGGATTGAACCCAGTGCCTCACACATGCTAAGCAAATGTTCTACCACTGAGCCCCACAATCTAGGCAAGTGCTTTACCACTGAGCCCCATAATCCCAGCCCCAGCCCATTCTTATTTTATTTTTTGATTTTTTTCTTTTCTTTTTCTTTTTTTAGGTACTATGGCATTTTACCACTGAGCTACATCCCCAACCATTTTTTTCTTTTTTTAATTTTGAGACAAGGTCTCCCTAAATTGCTAGAGTCTCACTAAGTTGCCCAGGCTGGCCTTGAACTTGTGATCCTCCTATCTCCACTCTCCAGAGTTCCTGGGATTATAGGCACATACCAATCTGCCTGGCCTTAGTTCATTTTTAATTGACATATAATTGTACAAATATATGAGACACGATGTTGAGTTTTAACATACCTAATATATATTCTGTAATGCTCAAATCATAGTAATTAGTATGTGTACCAAGTCAAATATTTATCCTTTCTTTATGGTGAAATATTAAAAATCCTCTTTTAACTATTTTAGTTTTTAGTTGTTTGTTTGTTTTTTATTTTGAGTTGTGGTCTTACTAAGTTGCTTAGGACCTCACTAAGATACTGAAGCTGGCTTTCAACTTATGATCCTCCTATCTTAGTCTCCCAAATCACTGGGATTACAGGTGGACACCACTGTAACTTGATGGATATTATTCTGAAAGCTTTAATGTGCTGCCTTTCACATTTACATCTGTAATTTATCTGACTGTGTGATGTAAGGTAAATATCAAGAAAAATATTTTTTTCCATGTGGCTATCTTACTGATGAGCACCATTTATTATTATTTTTTAAAGTATCCAGTGTCATCTGGTGTGTTGGTGCACACCTGTAATTCCAACAACTTGGGGAGCAGAGCCAGGAGGATAGTAAACTGAGGGTTAGCTTCAGCAAATTAGTGAGAACTTGTCTTAAAATTTATAAATAAGTAAATAAATAAAACATCTGGGGATGTAGCTCAGTTGTAGAGTGCCAGCCTAGGACACCTGAGGCCCATGTATTAAATCCCTAGTATCAAAAAAAAAAGTATTTAATATGCTGCAGTGTTATTTTTTGTAATAGATAATAAATTAAGTGGTCATATATGTGAAGTTCTGTCTTTGAATTTTCCATTCTTTCTGTTTACCCATGTATATATCCTTGTGCCAGTATTATGATGCCTTAATTACTCAAACATTCTGGGTCTTGGTAGCTAACAATGAGAGTATTATAGCTATGTTCTTCTCCTTTAAGATTACCTGGGCAACAGGGGTGGTAGTGCATGCCTGTAATCCCAGCAGCTCAGGAGGCTGAGGTCAGAGGATCATGAATTCAAAGCCAGCCTCAGCAAAAGGGAGGCATTAAACAACTCAGTGAGATCCTGGTTCTAAATAAAATACAAAATAGTCCTGGGGATGTGGCTCAGTGGTTGAGTGTCCCTGAGTTCCATCCTCATTGCTCCCCAAAAATAGATTACCTGGGAAATTCTCAGCCCTTTTCAGACCATTCTGAATTTTAGGACCAATTTATCAATTCCACATGGAAAACTAATTGCTGGGTTTTTTGAGTGAGACACATTGAGTTCATAGATTCATATGGGGATAAATGAGAATTGACATATTTATGATATTTCTAATTCATGAGTACAGTTTATCTCTTAATTTAAGTATTTTAAAATTTCTCTCCATCATGTGTTGTAGCTTTCAGTGGGGGAGATTTTCTACATCCTCCATTAGGTTTTATTCCTAAGAATTTGATACATATGCTGTTAGAAATGGAAAGGTTTTTAAAGCCTTCTTTGTCTATGTTCTGGTGCTAGATAGAAATATAATTGATTTTTGCATATTAACCTCTTTTCTTGGCACTGAGGATTGAACCCAGGCCTTCAGGCATGCTAGATAATCATTCTACCACTGAGATACATCCCCAGCATGAGCCAATGCACCCAGCATGCATATCGACCTTCTAACCATTGGTCTTGCTAAATTCAGTTATCAATTCTTTTTTTCTACAGAGGCTTTTAGGTTTTCTGTGCACACAGTCATGTTAAATAGAAATAGCAATATTTTGGTACCAGGAATTGAACCCAGGGGTGCGTAACCACTGAGCCACATCCCCAGCCCTTTTTTATATTTTATTTAGAGACAGAGTCTCATTAAGTTGCTTAGGGCTTCATTAAGTTGCTAAGGCTGGCCCTAGACTCAAGATCCTCCTGACACAGACTCCCAAGCCACTGGGATTACAGCCATACATCATCATGCCCAGCAGCAATTTCAATTTTTCATTCCAATTCATTTATTTATTGAATATGTGGGCTGGAATATCTAGCAAAATATTGAAAAGAAATGGGAGTGGGTACCCCATCTCACTGTGCAGAAGCTTTCAAATTTTCACCGCTAAGTATGTTGTTTGCTGAAGGGTTTTCATAGCTACTCCTTATCAGGTTGAAGAAACTTTCTTCTATTCCTAGTGTGCTAAGACTTTTTTCATAAATAAACATTGAATTTTGTAAAATACTTTTTATACACCTATCATGATTTTCTCTTTTTTTCCTATTATATGAATTATAATGATTGATTTTTTATTGTTTCACTACCCTTGAATTCCTGGATTATAGCTCACTTGGTCATGAGGAGTTATTCTTTGAATATATTGCTGGATTCTATTTGCTGATGTTTTAAATTTCACTTTATTTCATGATAATTGTGAATTCTAATGCAGTTGGTTGCAAGAAATAATACAAAAATATCCCATGTACCCTTTCCACAGTTCATCCCAAGGATAACATCTGGCAAAAATATGTCACAACCAGGATATTGACATTGATATAGTCAATTTACAAAAGAGTTCTATCACCACTAGGACCCTTTCAGATGGCTTTCATAGCCATACATACTTCCTGCCTGGTTCTACATCCTTTTTAACCCTGGTTAAATCTAATCTGTTTTCCAGTTCCAAAAGTTTGCCATGTCAAGAATATTACATGATGGCATAATAACTGCATGTAATCAAAGTGTGATTGCTTCTTCACTCAGCAAAATTCTCTGGATATTCATGGAAGCTATCACATAAGTTCCTTTTAATTGCTGGGTAATATTATGTGATGTGGGTGTGCCATTGTTTATTTAATTGTCACTCTTGGAAGGACATATGGACTGTTTCCAGTTTGGGGTTACAATAAAGAAAGCTGCTATGAACATTCATACACAAATTGTTTTGTGAAGGTTTGTTTTAAAATCTTTGGTATAGCTTGGCATGGTGGTACACACCTATAATCCCAGCAACTCTGGAGGTTGAGGCAGGAGGATTGCAAGTTTGAGGCCAGCCTCAGCAACTTGGTAAGGTCTTAAGCAACTTAGTGAGGCCCTGTCTCAAAGTTAAAAAAAAAAAGTACTGGGGATGTGGCTCAGTGGTAAAGTGCCCCTGGGTTCATTCCCTGGTACCAAGAAATAAGTAAATAAATAAGCAAATCGGTATAAATGCCTAAGAGTACACTTGCTGGGTCATATGGTAGTTGCATGTTCAGTTTTATAAGAAACTTCCACAACTATTTTTTGCAGAGTGTACCATTTTATATCTCCAACAGCAAGCAATGTATGATTGTTTTAGTTTTTCTGCATTTGGTATTGTCACCATTTAAAAAAAAAATAGCTATTGGATGGCTATGTAGTGATATCTCATTGTGGTTTGAATTTGCATTAATTTGCATTAATGATGTTGACTAACTTTTCATGTGCTTATTTGCCATCTGTATATCCTCTTTGGTGAAATGTCTCTTCATGTCTTTTGCCCATTTTCTAATTGGCTTGTTTGTTTTGCTTTATATTGTCTTGTTTTGTTTTGTTTTACTGTTGAGTCGTAAAAGTTCTTTATGTATTCTAGATATGAGTGCTATGTCAATACATTGTGTGTAAATATTTTTTCTCAGTCTGTAGTTTGTCTTTTCATCCATTTTCAATTGCAGAGCATAACTATTTAATTTGATAAAGTCCAATTTATCCATTTCTTTACTTTCATGGACGATGCTTTTGATAAAAGCTGTCATGTATTGATTTTTTTTAGTACTGAGGAATGAACTCAGCAGCTCTCCACCACTGAGCTACATCCCCAGAGCTTTTTATTTTTTTTTATTTTGAGATATGAGTCTCACTAAATTGCCCAGGTTGGCCTTGAACTTGTTATCTTCCTGCCTCAGCCTCCCCAGGAGCTGGGCCTTTTAATCCCAGCTGCATCCAGTTTATGTTTTATGTTTAATTCTGTGATTTGTTTTCAGTTAATTTCTTTGTAAGATTTTGGCCAAGATTTTTTTTTCCTGATAAATGTACAATTGCCTCAGCCTCATTTGTTATGTCTCTTTCCTCCATTGAGTTGCTTCTGCATCTTTGTCAAAAATGTGTTGGGCAGCCAGGTGCAGTGGCGCATGCCTGTAATCCCAGTGGCTTAAGAGGCTGAGGTAGGAGAAGCACAAGTTAGAGGCCAGCCTCAGCAATTTACCAAAGCCCTAAGCAACTTAGCAAGAATATGTCTCAAAATTTAAAAGTGCTAGGATGTAGCTCAGTGGTTAAGTGTCCCTAGGTTCAATCCCAGTACCCCCTCCCAAAAAAAAAAAAAAAAAAAAAACAAGTAGGGCATATATATGTGGATCTGTTTCTGAGTTCTATATTCTGTTCCACTGGCCTATCCATCACTCTCTCTGTCAGTACCACAGACTTAATTTCAGTAGCTCTGTAATAAGACTTAAAATCAAGTAGAATGATTCCTCCCACTGTGTTCTTCTTTTTCAAAATTGTCTTAGCTATCTTAATTCCCTTGCCTTTTCATATAAATTCTGGAATAATCTTGTCTATATCTACAAAAAAAGCTTGTTGGAATTTTGGTAATAATAGTATTAATACTGTATATCAATTTGGGAGAATTGACATATTTATTATGTAAAGCCTTGCAACCCATGAACACCTGCATTTGTCTCTCCATTTATTTCAATTTTCTTTGATTTCATTAGCATTTTGTGATTTTCAGCATACAAGTCCTGGATGTGTTTTGTTATATTGAAACCTAATTTTTTTGAAGGGGGTAGCAGGGATTGAACCCAGGGGCACTTGACCACTGAGCCACATCTCCAGCCCTTTTAATTTTTATTTAAAGTCAAGGTCTCACTAAGTTGCTTAGGGCCTCATTAAATTGCTGAGGCTGGCATTGAACACAGATTCTCCTGCCTCAGCCTCCTGAGCCACTGGGATTACAAGTGTGGTGACACCTGACTGAAACCTAATTTTTGTTATTGTTAGAGAGATTAGAAATGACATCACATTTTTAATTTTTATGTTCACACATTCATTGGTAGCATATAGAAATATAATTGATTTCTATGTTTGTCTTGTATCCTGTGACTTTTCTGAACTTATTTTTCCATCATTCTAGGAGAGTTTTTGTAAAGTCCTTCAGATTTTCTATGTAAACAATTATGTCTTCTGTAAATAAGAACCAATTTACAGCTGAATGAGGTGGTGCATGCCTATAACCCCAGTGACCGGGAGGCTGATGCAGGAGGATGGCAAGTTTGAGGCCAGCCTTGGAAACTTGGAGAGACCCTGTCTCAAAATAAAAAATAAAAAGGTCTGGGGATGTAGCTCCATGGTTAAATGCCCCAGATTCAATCCCCAGTATCAAAAAAAGGGAGGGGGATTGACTGTTTCCTGTCCAGTGTCCAATACATGTGCCCTTTCTTTTCTATTCTTTGCTTTGCTTTATTACTTTAACTCTTCCAGGATTATTTAAAAGAAAAGCAATGACACCTGACATCCTTGTTTTGTTCCCCAATCTAAGGTGAAAAGTATTGAGTCTTTCACCAGTAAGTAGAAGTATAATATCAGCAGTAGGAATTTGTAGATGGTCTTTCTCAAACTGAAGAAGTTCACCCACCTCCTAGTTTTTTTTAGTGTTATTATTATAAAAGGGCATTGCATTTTGTTGAATAATTTTTCTGTATCAATTGATGAATTTGTGAGATTTTTCTTTGTTGTTCTGGTAATATGGAGGGTTACACTCACTCATTTCTGATCATTAATCTAGCTTTGAAGTCCTAGAATAGGCCCCTCTTGGGGCTGGGGTTGTGGCTCAGTGGTAGAGCGCTTGCCTAGCATGTGTGAGGCACTGGGTTTGATCCTCAGAACCACATAAAAATAAATAAAGATACTGTGTTCATCTGCAACTAAAAATATTTTTGGAAAAGAATAGACCCCACTTGGATGTAATATATAATTCTTTTTCTCAATAAATATCTTTTTTAAATTTTATTTTTTTAAATAATAATGCATTACAATTCTTATTACACATAGAGTGCAATTTTTCATATCTCTGTATATGAAGTATATTCACACAAATTTATGCCATTGTACATTGTCTTTTTTGCATTACAATTCTTAATACACATATATACCACAATTTTTCATATCTCTGTTTGTATATAAGATATGTTGACACCCAATTCAAGTCTTCATACATGTACTTTGTATAATGATGACCATCACATTCCACCATCCTTGCTAATACCCTTCCCCCTCCCTTTCCCTCCCACCCCTCTTGAAAATAAATATCCTTTATTTTTAAAAAAAATCAATATTGTTAAGCACCAAAACTGTATGTGGTTACACTGCATGAAATATACAATTTTTTTAATATATTGCTGAAGAATAATTGTTGATACTTTGTTGATAATTTTTCTATTTTCATTTAACTATATATATTTTTTGTTGTTTTTTTGGTGATGAGATCTTGCTAAATTTTCCATGCTAACCTTGAACTTGCAATCCTCCTGACTCAGCCTCCTGAGTTGCTAGTGCTCCAGGTGTGCACTACCAAACCCAACTTGCAGTTTTCTTTTTGTGTACTGTCTTTAATTTGGTCTTCCATTTTATGGAAGAGATAATATGGAATTTGTGTTAATTTTTTTTAAACTCTTGGTAGAATTGTCCAGTGAAAACAACTGGGCCTAGAGATTTATTTTTCAGGTAGTTTTAAATTTCAAATTCAATTTTTTTGATAGATATAGGGCTATCCAAATTATTTCATATTGGATGAGTTGTAATCTTTTGTGGTTTTCGAGGAATTGATCCATTTCTTCTGAATTGTGAATTTTATGTGTGTAGAGTTATTCACAGTATTCCCTTATTTTTCTTTTGATGCCTTTAGGGTCTCTTATCAATATCCCCTGTTGTGTTCTTGATATTGGTAATTTGTGTCTTCTCTCTCTCTCTCTCTCTCTCTCTCTCTCTCTCTCTCTCTCTCTCCCTCTCCCTCTCTCTCTCTCTTCTGTCAGTCTTCCTAGAGATTTGTCAATTTGATTGATTTTTCAAAGAACCAGCTCTTTCCTTTCATTGATTTTCAACCCTTGAAGTCCTAGAATACACCTCACTTGGTCATGATGAATCATTCTTTTAATATGTTCTCCAATTCCATTTCCTAGTATTTTGTTTTTTTGATTTCACATCCATGTTTACAAGACAGATTGGTCTGAAAGGGTTCCTTTCTTTGAATGCCCTTGTCTGGTTTTAGTATCGAGATTTGTCTGGTTATTTGATTGGCCTCTGAAAAAGAGCTAAGAAATATTATTTTTTTTTGTTCTATTCCTGGAAGGCATGTGTAATATTAACGTTACAAACACATGGTTTTATGCACTTAGATGTGCTCAGAGGCAAATAGCTTCTTCCCTGTGTATGGATCTAGGTGGAGCAGGAATATATATATATATATATATATATATATATATATATATATATATATATATATATATATACACATATATTTTTTTTTATTTCCTACCATCTGCCTGACACCATGCTAAGAATTTTACATTGATTATCTCATTGTTTCCTTATTAAAAAATCTCACTGCGTGATTATTTTGAATCTGTCTTTTAGCTTAGAAAATTGAGATCCATTGACTTGCCCAAGACCACACAGATGTGAAAGTCAAAAGTAAGACTCATTTATTGAACTCCTACCATGTACCAGGCACCATGCTCTGAGATCAGCATCTGCCATAGCACTGACTCCTTCCAGCAGCTCAAAGAGATAACAATCATGTCTTTTTGTTGTTGTTGAGATGAGCAAGCTGAGGTTCAGAGAGGCTGAGGAACTTGTCCAGAACTAAACAGCTAAGATGTGATTCCAGCTAGTCTCCAGGGTGCTATATTGCTGTTCTTCAATTGAAAAGTATGTTCTTTATGTGCTGTATCCAGAGTGTTTCCTTCACAGCAGTGAGTTCATTTTTGTTCATTAGTGACTGCTGCTATTGTTAACAGCTCAGAAAAGAGAAGAGTGACATGATCAGAATTGTGACGGGTCCTAGACTTGAGGCAAGCAAAGAATCAAAGTGGAATGCCCAGCACAAGGACACATGCCTGTAGTCCAGCAACCTGGGAGGCTGAGACAGGAGGATTCCAAGTTTGAGGCAAACTTCAGCAACTTAGTAAGACTCTGTCTCAAAATAAAAAAAAAAGAGGGCTGAGGATGTGGCTCAGTGGAAAAACATGAGCCAAGCATGTGCAAGGCCCTGAGTTCAGTTCCCAGCACCAAATTAAAAAAAAAATTAAAGCTGAAAACAAACTTAGGAATAGATTGCTGGGCAGGTGGAAGAAAAGAGCCCAGGAAGAGGGCTCTAAGTGTTGAGGCTGGGAGACTGGCATGTGGCTCTCCAGACCCCACACACAGGCCACCAGATGAACTGACTGCTCGAGTAGTTCAGTGGAGGGCTGGACTTTGATTGGCCCTGGAGCCTACTCCCTTGTCATGGGAAAGAGCTTCCTGGGCTAGACCTGGCCAGACTGGATTTCCTCTGCCTCTGTGCAGACCAAACCTGAACCTCTAGTGACTGAAGTCATGGGAAAGGACATATTGATAGGGTGAGGGAAGAGAGGTGTCCTGAGGCCCTAGCCTCTGACCAGAGGCACAGAGGGGGCCTTGACTGGGGCTAATACAGCAGAGCTGGGGAGATGTCCTTACAGATCAGCGGGTCCAATTACTCCATTGTATAGAGGCAAACCAAAGCTCGGAGAAGGGTGGCTGAAGGGACAGGCTTGCCCAAGGATACACAATCTTGAAGGGCCATGTGGGGGAAAGCACAAGCCTCAATTGAGCTGTGTAGAGTTAGGGGCACCCAGGGGATATTTGTGCCTGTGAGATTGCATCCTTCCTTCTTTAAGGCCTAACCCTTCTATAGAAATGCCTGTTATGCACTGTGTTGAGGATCAGTGTGGCCCTGAGGCATGCCTTGTGTATTAGCTGATTTGTGTATGCCTTTAGGAGCAAGTGACTTGAATACTCTGACTTTCAGGTTATTCATTTGTACCTCATGATTGTAGCCACCTCATCGTACTGAGCTTCAGATTAAATGAGTAAATATACCCACAGGAAACACTTAGGACAGTGTCTTGCATGTAGAAATACTGTGTCAATGCTATTGTTATTATTGGAGGCCTTTGGGTTGGGTTGAAAAGATAGATGCTCAGAAGTCATCTGCCCCGGCCAGGCATGGTGGTGCATGCCTGCAACCCCAGCAGTTTGGGAGGCTGAGGCAGGAGGATTGTGAGTTCAAAGTCAGCCTCAGCAACTTAGTGAAACCCTGTCTCAAAAAAAAAAATAAAAAGGGCTGGGATGTGGCTCAGTGATTAAGTGTCCCTGGTGTACCAAAAAAGAAAGAAAGAAATAGTTGTCTGCCGTGATTGCACTCTAGATGGTGTGGCACTGGCTGTGTGAGTTTGGGCAACTCTCTTTCCTCTCTGGCAGCTTCTTCTGCAATATGTGTAACATGAGACTAATAGGACTCCCTCCTTGTTCTCAGGGCTGTTGGAGGCATTCAACACAACCACAGGGATAAATCACCTGGCTCACAGAAGGTCAATGGTAAAGGGTGGCAGACATTCTAAGTGCTGTTGAGACCCAATGAGAGAAAGAGAAGCCCTCTCTATGGTTTCTAACTCCCAGGGCCTGTAACTTCACACACCTAAAGCTGGTTTCACCGTCTTCCTCACCAGAGCTTGGCAAGAGCTCTAGTCCTCCAAGTTTCAGGCCCTGCTCTCTCTCAGTTCCTGTCCCTAAGCCAGCTTGCTGACTTAACTTCTCCTTTCCACACAACAGTAGGGGCTATGAAATAATTTTTTTGGTACCAGGAATTGAACTCAGAAACACTGGACCACTGAGTCACATCCCCAGCCCTATTGTGTATTTTATTTAGAATCAGGGTCTCCCTGAGTTGCTTAGCACCTTGCTACTGCTAAGGCCAGTTTGGAGCTCACAATCCTCCTGCCTCAGCCTCCTAAACCGCTGGGATTACAGGCAGCATGCACCACGGCGCCCGGCTTGTGAAAGCAATTCTGAGGGGGCCCTGAGGCAGGGAGGGAGCCAGCTGTAGGCCCGACCTCTCACAGATGGCCTTACGTGAAGACACAGAGCCTGCCTGCAGCTCTCCCTCCAACCTGGCTGGATCTATTTGCCTCAAAGCCTCCCCTCCATCTGACGCTGGTCTTGGGCTCAGTGGCGGGGAGCAACAGTTGGAATGAGAATCAGAGACACCCAAGCTTCTGAGTAGAGTCTACTGCAGCCCCTCCACTCCATGTCCCCACACGGTTTAATTTAGGGGAGGAAGAATATAGCTCTACAAAGAGCAAGGAAGGGAGCCAAGATTCTGTAGCAATGATTTCCATTCTACAGAACAGGAAGCTGCAGCTCAGGCATGTTGAATGCAGAGTTAAGATCACAATTCTCCTTAGTGAGGCCCTAAGCAACTCAATGAGACCCTGTGTCTACATAAAATATAAAAGCAGGGGGGTGGCTGAGAAAAAAAAGTGGCTGGGGTTGTGGCTTAGTGGTTAAATGCCTTTGGGTTCATTCCCCGGTAACCCCCCTCCCCCCCAAAAAAAAATCACAATCCCTGTCTGTGTGTGTGTTTTTTTTTCTCCCCTACCAGGGATTGAACCCAGGGGCACTTAAGCCCTGTGCCATATACCCAGCCATTTATTTTTTATTTTTTTCTTTTGAGATATGGTCTCACTAAGTTACTTAGGGTCTCACTAAGTTGCTGAGGCTGGATTTGAACAGGCAATCCTCCTACCCCCAGCCTCCTGAGCCACTGGGATTACAGGTGTGCACCTCCCATAATGCAGGTTATTTAAATGTTATCTTTTCTAGAACCGTGTATGCCAGAATTCAAAAAACAATCCTTGTTTAAGGGATATTTAAGGCCACCGGCAGAAGAGGAGCAGCCGCCTGCTGAGAGGCTGAGCCGCCCCCTCCCCCTGCACCGGCATAGTAGAGGGAACTGGGACCAAACACAGAGCAGGCCCAGCGGCCTGCTGAGGGGCAGAGCCGCCCCCCACCCCCCTCGCCTGCCAGGTAGGGGAAGGGTGACCACCGACAGAAAAGGCCCAGTGGCCCGCGGCAGGACAGAGCTTCCAATCACTCCTGCAAGGTAGGCGGGCCTGCGACCCACCGGCAGAAGAGGAGCAGCGGCCTGCTGAGAGGCAGAGCCGCCCACTCCCCCCTGCACCTGCAAGGTAGTCGGAACTGAGACCACCATCAGAACAGGTCAGACCTGCAACCGAGAGACAGAACAGGCCCAGTGGCCTGAGGAAGGGTAGAGCCGCCCCCCCCCACACACCTGCAAAGTAGGCGGACCTGCGACCCACTGGCACTACAGCCCCAGAGGCCTGCAGAGGGGCAGTGCCGCTGCCTGCGCCTGCAAAGTAGGCAGAACTGCGACCACCGACAGAACAAGCCTAGCGGCCCGCAGAGGGACAGAGCCGCCGCCCGCGCCTGCAAGGTCGGCGGACCTGCTACCGACTGGCATAGCAGGCCCAGCGGCCTGCCGGCGTGGTAGGCACATTGCCCCAATTGGAGGAGGGGCAGAGCCACCGCCCGCGCCTGCGAGGGAGACTTTGCAACTATACAAGACCAATATAAATATATAGGGGGAAAATTCAATAGCACAACAGTTTCACCAAGAAGAAAGGAACGCGAACAGTATGAAGAGACAAGGAAAGAAAGGACCACAAGCATTGCAGGTCAACTCAACGTTAGAAGAGGTAATAGCTGCAGCTGATGGAATGTCAGATAAAGAATTCAGGATATACATGCTTCAGATGATCTGGAGTCTCAAGGAAGACATCAGACAGCAAAATCAGACAATGAAAGATCACTTCAACAATGAATTACATAAACAAATCCAAGAAGCAAAAGATCAACTATACAGGGAAATAGAGGTTATAAAAAACAAACAAACAGAAATCCTAGAAATGCAGGAAGCAATAAGCCAACTTAAAAACTCAATTGAGAATACTACCAGCAGAGTAGAACACTTAGAAGACAGAACATCAGACAATGAAGATAAAGTATTTCAACTTGAAAAGAACATAGACACCTCAGCAAGACTGTTAAGAAACCATGAGCAGAACATCCAAGAAATATGGGATAACATCAAGAGACCAAATTTAAGAGTCATTGGGATACAGGAAGGAACAGAGTTTCAAACCAAAGGAATGAGCAATCTATTCAATGAAATAATTCGAGAAAACTTCCCAGACTTGAAGAATGAGACAGAACCCCAAATCCTAGAAGCCTACAGGACGCCGAATGTGCAAAATCATAAGAGACCCACACCTAGACACATTATAATGAAGATGCCCAACATACAGAATAAGGAGAGAATTTTAAAAGCTACAAGAGAAAGGAAGCAGATCACATTTAGGGGTAAGCCAATCAGGATAACAGCTGATCTTTCAACACAGACTCTGAAAGCTAGAAGATCCTGGAATAACATATTTCAAACACTGAAAGAAAATGGGTTCCAACCAAGAATTGTGTTTCCAGCGAAATTAAGCTTCAGGATGGAAGATGAAATTAAAACCTTCCACGATAAACAAAAGTTAAAAGAATTTGCAGCTAGAAAACCATCTCTTCAAAACATGCTTGGCAAAACATTACAGGAAGAGGAAATGGAAAATAACAATGAAAACCAACAGTGGGAGGTAGGACACTAAAGGGGGGAAAATAATCAAAGTGGAAAACAAACCATGTTTAGTAACATAAATAAACAAATATGGCTGGAAGAACAACCCACATCTCAATAATAACCCTAAATGTTAATGGCTTAAACTCACCAATAAAGAGACACAGGCTAGTAGAATGGATCACAAAACAAGACCCAACAATATGCTGCCTACAGGAGACACATTTGATAGGAAAAGACATACATAGGCTGAAGGTGAAAGGTTGGGAAAAATCATATCACTCATATGGACTTCAGAAACAAGCAGGAGTATCCATACTCATATCAAATAAAATAGATTTTAAGCCAAAGTTAATCAAAAGGGATAAAGAGGGACACTACATACTGCTCAAGGGAACCATACACCAACAAGACATAACAATCATAAATATATATGCCCCAAACAATGGTGCAGCTATGTTCATCAAACAAACTCTTCTCAAGTTCAAGAGTCTAATAGACCACCATACAATAATCATGGGAGACTTCAACACACCTCTATCACCACTGGACAGATCTTCCAAACAAAAGTTGAATAAGGAAACTATAGAACTCAATAACACAATTAATAACCTAGACTTAATTGACATATATAGAATATACTACCCAACATCAAGCAGTTACACTTTTTTCTCAGCAGCACATGGATCCTTCTCAAAAATAGATCATATATTATGTCACAGGGAAACTCTTAGACAATACAAAGGAGTAGAGATAATACCATGCATCCTATCTGATCATAATGGAATGGAACTGAAAATCAACGATAAAAGAAGGAAGGAAAAAGAATACATCACTTGGAGAATGAACAATAGGTTACTGAATGATCAATGGGTTATAGAAGACATCAAGGAGGAAATTAAAAAATTCTTAGAGATTAATGAAAACACAGACACAACATATCGGAATCTATGGGACACATTGAAAGCAGTTCTAAGAGGAAAATTCATTGCTTGGAGTTCATTCCTTAAAAAAAGAAAAAACCAACAAATAAATGATCTCATACTTCATCTCAAAATCCTAGAAAAAGAAGAGCAAAACAACAGCAAAAGAAGTAGAAGGCAAGAAATAATGAAAATCAGAGCTGAAATTAATGAAATCGAAACAAAAGAAACAATTGAAAAAATTGACAAAACTAAAAGTTGGTTCTTTGAAAAAATAAACAAAATCGACAGACCCTTAGCCATGCTAGCGAAGAGAAGAAGAGAGAGAACTCAAATCACTAACATACGGGATGAAAGAGGCAATATCACAACAGACACTTCAGAAATACAGAAGATAATCAAAAATTATTTTGAATCCTTATACTCCAATAAATTAGAAGATAGTGAAGGCATAGATAAATTTCTTAAGTCATATGATCTGCCCAGATTGAGTCAGGAGGATATAGACAACCTAAACAGACCAATATCAATTGAGGAAATAGAAGAAACCATCAAAAGACTACCAACTAAGAAAAGCCCAGGACCGGATGGGTATACAGCAGAGTTTTACAAAACCTTTAAAGAGGAACTAATACCAATACTTTTCAAGCTACTTCGGGAAATAGAAAAAGAGGGAGAACTTCCAAATTCATTCTACGAGGCCAACATCACCCTGATACCTAAACCAGACAAAGACACTTCAAAGAAAGAAAACTACAGACCAATATCTCTAATGAACCTAGATGCAAAAATCCTCAATAAAATTCTGGCGAATCGGATACAAAAACATATCAAAAAAATTGTGCACCATGATCAGGTAGGATTCATCCCTGGGATGCAAGGCTGGTTCAATATACGGAAATCAATAAATGTTATTCACCACATCAATAGACTTAAAAATAAGAACCATATGATCATCTCGATAGATGCGGAAAAAGCATTCGACAAAGTACAGCATCCCTTTATGTTCAAAACTCTAGAAAAACTAGGGATAACAGGAACATACCTCAATATTGTAAAAGCAATCTATGCTAAGCCTCAGGCTAGCATCATTCTGAATGGAGAAAAACTGAAGGCATTCGCTCTAAAATCTGGAACAAGACAGGGATGCCCTCTCTCACCACTTCTGTTCAACATAGTTCTCGAAACACTGGCCAGAGCAATTAGACAGACGAAAGAAATTAAAGGCATCAAAATAGGAAAAGAAGAACTTAAATTATCACTATTTGCAGATGATATGATTCTATACCTAGCAGACCCAAAAGGGTCTACAAAGAAACTATTAGAGCTAATAAATGAATTCAGCAAAGTGGCAGGATATAAAATCAACACGCATAAATCAAAGGCATTCCTGTATATCAGCGACAAATCCTCTGAAATGGAAATGAGGACAACCACTCCATTCACAATATCTTCAAAAAAAATAAAATACTTGGGAATCAACCTAACAAAAGAGGTGAAAGACTTATACAATGAAAACTACAGAACCCTAAAGAGAGAACTAGAAGAAGATCTTAGAAGATGGAAAAATATACCCTGTTCATGGATAGGCAGAACTAACATCATCAAAATGGCGATATTACCAAAAGTTCTCTATAGGTTTAATGCAATGCCAATCAAAATCCCAACGGCATTTCTTGTAGAAATAGAGAAAGCAATCATGAAATTCATATGGAAAAATAAAAGACCCAGAATAGCAAAAACAATGCTAAGCAGGAAATGTGAATCAGGCGGTATAGCGATACCAGACTTCAAACTATATTACAGAGCAATAGTAACAAAAACAGCATGGTACTGGTACCAAAACAGGCAGGTGGACCAATGGTACAGAATAGAGGACACAGAAACCAATCCACAAAACTACAACTATCTTATATTTGATAAAGGGGCTAAAAGCATGCAATGGAGGAAGGATAGCATCTTCAACAAATGCTGCTGGGAAAACTGGAAATCCATATGCAACAAAATGAAACTGAATCCCTTTCTCTCGCCATGCACAAAAGTTAATTCAAAATGGATCAAGGAGCTTGATATCAAATCAGAGACACGCCGTCTGATAGAAGAAAAAGTTGGCTACGATCTACATACGGTGGGGTCGGGCTCCAAATTCCTCAATAGGACACCCATAGCACAAAAGTTAATAACTAGAATCAACAAATGGGACTTACTCAAACTAAAAAGTTTTTTCTAAGCAAAAGATACAATAAGAGAGGTAAATAGAGAGCCTACATCCTGGGAACAAATCTTTACTCCTCACACTTCAGATAGAGCCCTAATATCCAGAGTATACAAAGAACTCAAAAAATTAGACAATAAGAGAACAAACAACCCAATCAACAAATGGGCCAAGGACCTGAACAGACACTTCTCAGAGGAGGACATACAATCAATCAACAAGTACATGAAAAAATGCTCACCATCTCTAGCAGTCAGAGAAATGCAAATCAAAACCACCCTAAGATACCATCTCACTCCAGTTAGATTGGCAGCCATTATGAAGTCAAACAACAACAAGTGCTGGCGAGGATGTGGGGAAAAGGGTACACTTGTACATTGCTGGTGGGACTGCAAATTGGAGCAGCCAATTTGGAAAGCAGTATGGAGATTTCTTGGAAAGCTGGGAATGGAGCCACCATTTGACCCAGCTATTCCCCTTCTCGGTCTATTCCCTAAAGACCTAAAAAGAGCATGCTACAGGGACACTGCTACATCGATGTTCATAGCAGCAAAATTCACAATAGCTAGACTGTGGAACCAACCTAGATGCCCTTCAATGGATGAATGGATAAAAAAAATGTGGCATTTATACACAATGGAGTATTACTCTGCATTAAAAAATGACAAAATCATAGAATTTACAGGGAAATGGATGGCATTAGAGCAGATTATGCTAAGTGAAGCTAGCCAATCCCTAAAAAACAAATGCCAAATGTCTTCTTTGATATAAGGAGAGTAACTAAGAACAGAGTAGGGTCGAAGAGCATGAGAAGAAGATTAACATTAAACAGGGATGAGAGGTGGGAGGGAAAGGGAGAGAGAAGGGAAAAAGCATGGAAACGGAAGGAGACCCTCAGAGTTATACAAAAGTACATACAAGAGGAAGTGAGGGGAAGGGGAAAAATAGTACAAGGGGGACAAACGAATGTCAGTAGAGGGGGCAGAGAGAGAAGAGGGGAGGGGAGGGGAGGGGAGGGGTGATAGTAGAGGATAGGAAAGGCAGCAGAATACAACAGACACTAGTATGGCAATATGTAAATCAATGGATGTGTAACTGATGTGATTCTGCAATCTGTATATGGGGTAAAAATGGGAGCTCATAACCCACTTGAATCAAATTGTGAAATATGATATATCAAGAACTATGTAATGTTTTGAACAGCCAACAATAAAAAATTAAAAAAAAAAAAAAAGGGATATTTAAGTCTCCTTCCATTTTGTCAATGAGTAACAGTGGGGCTCAGAGTGGAAAAAGGACTCGTCCAAGATCCAACAAGAGCTAGTGGCTACTATGAGAGCTAAATCCAGACTCTTGATTCCTTGCCCCAGCCTCTTCCCAGCCCCCAGATGCAGGAGAGGGTCTAGGTTCAAGGCTGCACCTGGGGCGAAGGGCTTCCAGCAAAGAATGGTGTGCTCTTAGTTCCTGCCCCATCAGAACTCTGGTCTTCACACTGTTTTGTAGCTCTGAGGACCCTCTCACCTCCCTCGTTGGTACTCTGAGGAAGGCCTTTCCATGTGACTGAGCCCTAAACAGATTCATCAACCCAAGTTGAAGGGTGAGTGTCCTCCACTGAGCCTCTTCTCTGTGGGCCTCTGCTTCTGCAACCGTAAAATGTCATGTGTGTTGTGGAAAGCAACATAGGAGCATTTGAGTGTGAGCATTCGACTTCCTTCGAGAGCTGGTGAAACTCCAAATGCCCAGACCTTACCCCAAATGGCTGAAGTCAGAATCTGTTAACATAGGGCCTCCTCTTGGGGTGGGGAGTAGGTGTCCAACCACGAGGAGATTCCAGTGAGTGGGTGTTGAGAGGGAGATATCTAAGGCCTCCTCTGCCTCAGTTTTGCTGAAATTCTGTGACCCATTCAGAGTGTCTTGGGATGGGGCAGGGAGGAGGCCTTGTCAGCTCCCCTCTCACAGCCTCCACACAGAGCATGCCAGCCCAAACTCTAGGCCATTTTCCCAGGGTTAGGAAACTGCTTTGGGGTTTCTGGCCCTGTCTGAATTCCTACTGGGACACTGCTCTGTGGTAGGAGTCTACTGGACCATACCCCTCCGCTGCCTCTTTGCCTGACATCCCCCTCTGGTCTGGCTGACTCCATGTGGCAGGCTCCGGAATCAGAACAGACTCAGGGTGTGAGTCCTCCTTCCTCGGCCTCCATTTTCTCACTGATAAAGTGGATCTGTAATGGCGCTTGGAACTACTGTGAAGATGGGCTGAGCTGAGGCCTGGAGTGTGCCTGGCACTGGGTGGGGCCCAAGGGAGCACGTAGCAAAATCAGTTCCCTCCCCTGATGCCACTGCTCAGCCCTGGGGACAGCCTGGTGTCTGCCTTCCTCAGAGAAACCTCCCAGAACCTGACTGGCCCTCAGTCCTGCTCATGCCCTGTTCTGAGAGAGAGCAGTGAAAATCTGCGGCCTGCCTTTCTTGCTTCCTAGTTGTGAGACATGTTCATTTCCACTTGCTTTGTGCCACCTTCCCAGAAGCCCAGGGGGAAGGGGGTGAAGTCAGAACTCAGAGAGCACGAGTCCACTGCCCAAAGGTGCTCTGGTTAGAATGGGCAAGGCTGGGATGGAAACCCAGAGGCGTCTGGCTCTGGAGGCCCAGATTAGGGAAGGCTCTGTTTCCTGTGAGGACCAAAGCTAACATCAGCACCCCTCATCGAGGCACAGATGCTTGCTGAAGGTGCTTGTGGGGCCACCAGGGCCAGATATTAGCTGCACATCTGTGTGAGTTCGCGATCACACCTGTATGCACACCTGCATAGCTGAGGTCGGGAAGGACTATAACAAATACAAACAATACTTGGTGGGCTTACCGTGTGTGTGTGTGTGTGTGTGTGTGTGTGTGTGTCTGTGTGTGTGTGATACTGGAGATTTAACCCAGGGGTGCTTTACCTCTTAAGTAAAGTCCCCACTTTTTTTTTTTTGAGAAAGACTCTCACTAAGTTGCTTAGAACCTCACTAAATTGCTGAGTCTAGCCTCAAACTTATGACCCTCCTACCTCAGCCTCCCAAATTGCTGGGATAACAAGCATGCACCACCATGCCAAGCTCAGGCTGACCATTTGAAAGCAGGCCTTCCATACCAACCACCACAGAAAGAGAGGGAACAGCTGACATTTGCTGAGAAGGATGTTAGTGGAAATGATAAATGATATTTCCAATCCCTGAGCACAACAACAGCTTCTTCCACACATACATACACATGATAATAAAACTGGCAGTAGTCTGTTCTTGTATGTATCTAGATTTACAACATAAGCAAAGCTTTCTCCTCTCATTTCCTCCAGTGATGTATTTATTCAACGCTTATTTAGTGAGCATCTATTATGTGCAAGTACTATTTGAGAGACATCAGTGAACAACATAGAAAAAGATCCCTCTCCTTATGGAGTCCAAAATGCAGTGACAGGAGGCAAAAATTAAATAACATATTTGAAATATATTGCATTACTAATGGTAAAAAAGTGCTACGGGAAGAGAATAAGATCATGGCATTTGCAGGTAAATGGACGGCACTGGAGAAGATAATGCTAAGTGAAGTTAGCCAATCCCCCCAAAAAATGCTGATAGTCTTCTCTGATAAAAGAACACTGACTCTTAGTGGGGTATGGAGGGGGAGAATAGGAGGAGTACACGAACTCTAGATAGGGTGGAGGGGTGGGAGTGGTAGGGAGGGGACACGGGCTAGCAGGGATTGTGGAATGTGATGGACATCATGATCCAAAGTACATGTATGAAGACACGAATCGGTGTCAATCTACTTTATATAAAACCAGAGATATGAAAAATTGTGCTGTATACATGTAATAGAATTGTAATGCATTCCACTGTCATTTATAATGGCTGCCATTAAATAATGATAGGCGAAATGGCCATTGAGATGTATAGTGAACAAATACAAATAAAAAGATTCAAGCATTTAATAATAATGATAATAAGATGGTATACAAATATTTTCTTTATCATTTTATTCTCCTTCTTTTGCTTATCTCCACATTTACTTTATAATATGAATATCTCTAATGATATTTTAAGTTAAAATAAAACAGCATTGTGTTCTAAAAAAAAGTGCTATGGGGGAAAATTAAGCAGTAAGAAAAAGATTCAAGCTGTTGGAGGGGAGGTTACAAGTTTAAGGTCACAGTGAGAAAGTGACACTTCAGAAAGCTCTGCAGAGATGGCAGCAAAGCAGCTAGATGTCTTGGGGAAGACCATTCTGGACAGATAGAACAATCCATGCAAAGTCCCCATGCGGATGACATGCTGCACCGCCAAGAGACCATGTGTCCTGTGCCATGGGAGCTGAGAGGAGAGGAACAGGATTTGAAGGCAGAAAGGAATGAGGGCCCCAGGGTCGAGGGCTTTTGGCCTTTGGCTTGCTCTAGGCCATAGGGAGCCGTGGGAGGAATCTGACTTGGATTAACTAGGACCCCAGGATCCGGGCCTTCAGGCAGAAGAAAAGGCTGTGCAGAACAGGGGTCAAGGGTCACCTGCAGGGCAGACAGAGAGGTGCTGAGAAGGGGCTGGTTTGGGGAAGGGTTCTAAAGATACGGACAAGAGGCTTGGGGACAGAAGGGATGTGGGGTGCTTAAGAAAGAAGAGTCAAGGAATACCTCAGATGGATGAACTCCACTGTCTCCACTTTTACTGCCACCACCCTGGTGCAAGGGAGGTGCCACCTCTTCTTTCCTGGAATTCAGAAAATGGCTCCTTGTAAGGACTTCTGGTCTCTCCCTGTCCCTGCCCTCTACAATCTACTTTCCACCCAGTAAGGGATCCTCTTAAAAATGTAAAGCAGGTCAGATCCCTTTCCTGCTTCAAATTCTCCTTTTGATTCCATGATATTTCAAAAAAAGCTGAGCCCCCGAGCTTACTGCTGTCTGCCATTCCGAGGATTTTTTCCTGGCTCCACCTCCATCTCCGCTGTAGATGACTCTGCTGTCCTAGGGGCTAACCAAGCTCAATCCTACCTCAGGACCGTTGCATTTGCTGCTTAGTCTGCCTGGGATGTTATTTCTGTCTGCATTGTCTGTTTCTCATTCTTAAAATCACAGCTGAGATGTCATTTTTTCAAAAAAATCATACTTTGCACCAACACCCCATCTAAATTAGATTTGTCATTCTGAGATTTCTCTCTTGGTTTTGTTTTATGCCCTTTATAAAACATTCCATGGACTCTCTGTTGATTTCTATAACTTTTGTGTCCTTTACTCAGCTCCCTGATGGTGAAGCCAGGGACCACACAGACTTGGCCCACCCACGTGTCACCCTGTCTGATTCCAGGACAGGCATTCAGCGTTTGTGTGTGTGTGTGTGTGTGGGGGGGGTGCTCAGTGATTTATAGGCCTTTTAACATCAACAGCCAGCTTATGAAAGGAGTGTTTCCTTATTTTACAGATGAGGAAACCAAGGCACTCATGACCTCTCAGTGCCTCGGTTTCCTCATCTGTAAAATGGGAATAGCAACACTTATTTCACAAGCTGGCCAAGATTGAAACTCACTTCTGTCTAACCCCACTCATTACCTGTACATACACATACACAAAGAGGGGAGAATCTGGAAATAAACACACACACACACACACACACACACTCACACACATATTTGCATATGTATACACTAGGGATTAAATCCAGGGGTGCTTTAACACTGAGCCACATCCCCAGAACATTTTTTAAATAACTTTATTTATTTTTATGTGGTGCTGAGGATCAACCCCAGTGCCTCAAACATGTTAGGCAAGTGCTCTGCCACTGAGGTACAACCCCAGCCAAGAACTTTTGATTTTTTTTAATTTTATTTTGTGACAGGGTCTCCCCTAAGTATGTTAGGGCCTTGCTGAGTTGATGGAGCTGGCCTTGAACTTGGGATCCTCCTGCCTTAGTCTTAGTCTTCTGAGTCACCAGGATTACAAGCATGTACCACGGTGTCCAGCTACAAATATTTTAAATGAATAAAAGACTGAAAATGTTACAGTGGCCAAGCATGTTCACACTTGTAATCCTAGTGGAAGGCTGGGGAAAGAGAATTGCAATGTTGAGGCCAGACTCAGCAGTTTGGTGATGTCCAATGCAACTTAATGAGACCTGTCTCAAAAATATTAAAAACAAAATGACTGGGGATTAGTGGTAAAATTAGTGGTAAAGCTCCCCTGTCCTAAGAAAGAAAGAAAGAAAGAGAACAAGAAAAGAAAAAAGAAAGAGGAAGGATAAAATAAAATGTTAACACATAATAGCCAGGCTTGACAATGTAAAAAGTCCCTATCTCAAAATTTAAAAAAAAAAAAAAAAATAGAAAGAGCTGGGGATGTAAGTCAGTGGCAAGGCACCCCTGGGTGTATTGGTAGAATGTCCCAGTATAGAAAAAAAAAGGAGGGAGAGAGGGAAGCCAAGGAACATTAAACCATTAGTCTTAAATTTGGGTTTGTCAGACATAAAATCCATATTTGATCTCCACCTCTTAGAATGATATGATGGGATACCCATTCAATTTTTGATGGGAGATTGTGGAGAGAACATGAGCTTTGGGGCCAAGCCATCCTGAGTTGAAATCCCTGCCTTGCTGATTACTAATGCTACCTCAAGCAAGTCACTTCACATCCCTGAACCACTTTTTGCTAATCTGTAAAATGGGGAGGATAGTTACCCCTGATTCTTAAGGTGGCTAACTGAAGTGTGACTTTGAAAATGCCTCTGATTCTGTTTTTTTCTCTACTATTCTTTAATTTTATGACATTCCATGATTTTTATTGACCTATGCTACTACAGCTTATTAGATCCGTTCCACCTGCCTATCTGGCCATACCTCCACCTCCTCAGTCCTTGTAATCAAACACCCATCCACACTCTCTCCCACTCCTAACACGCACATACACACATACATGCATACACACACAAACACATATATCCACCCATCCTTTTTCCATCCATCCACACATTCATCCATTCATTTATCCAATCCATTGATACTTATGAGGCCTTCTGCTATGTATCAGGTCACGGGCTGTGATAGGTCATGTGATAGGTCATGGGCTCCAACAGAGAGTGCAATACTACCTTAGTCTATTTTCTGTTGCCATATCAAAATACCTGAAACTAGGTAATTTATAATGAAAATAGGTTTTATTTAACTCCTGGTTCTGGAGGCAGGGAAGTTTAAGTTTGGGTAGTCACACCTGGCAAAGGCTATTTCATAGTGTTGCAAAAGTTGGAAGGGAAAACCGACATGTGGAAGAGAGAGGACACGGAGGGGGCCAGACACTACAACAATCTGCTCACAATAGAACAAATGCACTTCTGTGAGCACTAATCCAGTCTTTCAAGAAAGATATTAATCCCACTTAAAGGACCCACCTTCCCACACTGCTACACAGGCAACCAAGTTTCAACAAGTTTTGACAGGGACAAACTACATCCAAACCATGGAAGACACTAACGAACTTGTAGCCTAACTGTCCAAAGAGTAGTTGAGGTCTCTATTGTGTCCCCTGGTGTCCCAGGGAGTAAGGGCCTAGTGCTGCATATTGAAGAAAGACAAGCTAGCTGGTCCACATGTTTTGGCAGGGACCTTTTGAGAGCTGAAATGGTGTTGGTTCCCCTTTCCATCCCAGTGCCCAGCATATAAGGACCACCATGTACTGGCTTGCTTCTGAACTATGAGCATCACCTTGAATGTACTTTGAACTTGAACCTATAACTCACAGAATGTGCAAGCAAGATCAGATTTGCATTTTTTGGATGACTTTTCCGATCCCTGGTGGCTACTGGGTTAGGAAGGGTGGAAGTCAAAGCAGGAGGACAATGAGGAGGCTGTTGTATCAGCAGTAATAAGACACGGTGGGCAACTAAATCTGGGTGACAGCCTTGGGGCCTGGAGGCAATGTGGAGGGATTCGCTAGCGAGACTCTTTTTGTTGTGGTGATCAAATAGATGTGGGGGTGAGGGAGACAGAAATATAAAAGATTGCACCCAGGTTTGGGACCACCAGGGAATTACCTGGAAGACTTGAAATGCCATTCCATGGGGCCAGAGACAGGGGGGCGAGAAATTAGGTGCTTATCTAGTGGCTTTGACCTTCCCAGAGAAGCCTGCTTGGCATTTGCCTCTATCGTTAGCAAATATTTTTCTTTCTTCAGAGCAGCTCTGTCTTTCTTGGCCACAGAGGTAAGTGGCATATTGACGGGTCCCAGTTGCTAACGCACCTTCTTTAAAAGGGCTTATCAGCCCCAGGGCAACCTGGGAAAGTTTTACTTCCAACAGTCAATCTCTGTCTCTGTCTTTCCTTTCTCCTGTTTCTCTTTCTTCCTCTCCTCACTTTCTCTTCTCTTTATTACACACAGACATCCTCACACCCCCACTTACACAATCAGACACACCCCCCACTGGGGCTTGGGAGGACACCTGATTATATATGTGTGGCAGTCTGTGAGTGTACACACAAGAGTGAGGTGTGGAAGGGAAAATGAGCTTGAAATGAGAAATTTTTAAAAACCTAGATCTCTCCTAGTGGCTCAGGAGATTGAGGCAGGAGGATCAGGAGTTCAAAGTCAGCCTCAGCAACTGTGCAAGGCCCCAAGCAACTCAGTGAGACCCTGTCTCTAAATAAAATGCAAAATAGGGCTGGAGACGTGGCTCAGGGGTTAAGTATTACTGGTTTCAATCCCAGGTACAAAAAAAAAAAAAAACCACAATCAATAACACAACAACAATAACAAAACAAACCCCAGGTCTCAGACCATATGCTTAGTTAACAAGCAAAAGTAGTTCATAGAAAATCGCTGTCTGTAGGCAATGGGTAACTCAGGCACTCATTCAGCAGATGCTTTCAGGGGCCTTCTGTGTGTCCAGACTGGGTGGGCCAGTCCATAGAGATCCCAGAGAAGCTGGTGAGAGGGACAGCCAGCTCCCTCAACTCCCAGCCTGTGATCTGAGAGGTCACACCAAGAGCAGTGAGAAGGGAGCCACCCATGGTCTGCCAGGATGGCAAACTCAGAAAGACTGCACCCAGAGGCACTGTTTGAGGTGGGCCTTGACATAGGAGTAGAAGTTGATCATGCTGTAAGAGAGTAAGGGTATCCCAGGGAGGAAAACCCAGCAGAGTCAGAGATCTGGAAGCCTCAGGAAAAAGGGTAAGTAGTGCACGGAGACTGAGTGATAGCCTAGAAATAGGAGACTGTACTGGGAGGTGGAGGATGTGGAAGTTGGGGCCCTGGTGGCACACACATGAGCTTGCATGGTGGACTGCTAATGAGTACAGCTCCCTCGGATGGCACACTGACAGCTATCATCAACATTTCAGATGCCCATGTCCTTTGGCCCAACAGTTTCACATGTTGGTGTCTGCCCCAAAGAAGCACTTGGCAAGGGGTACACACAGGAATCAGAGCACTTTGGTAATATAAAAGGAAATGTAGCCAGGCACCCTGGTGCACACCTGTAAGGCCAGGGCCTTGGGAGGCTGAGATAGGAGGATTGAAAGTTGGAGGTCAGCCTTGGCAACTTAGCAAGATCCTACATCAAAATTTAAACAGAGAGAAAGAAAAGAAAAGGTCTGGGAGTGTGGCTCAGTGGTAAAGCACCCCTGGGTTCAATCCCCAGTACAGAAAAAAAGAAGAAAATGTATAATAATATGAATAGCCACCAATCAGGGACTAGTTAAATAAGATTTTGCTCCATCCCTGCCAAGGAATACCATGAGGCAGTTACAGGAAATGAAGTAGATCTCTTGAGGGAAGAACAAGAGTAAATAACACTTTTTAATTGCAGCACAATGGGCTAGTATATACACACATGTTCCCAGCTCTGTCAGCAGCGGGGACCTAGAAGCAATGACATCCCGGTATCAGTGACCACATCAAGCATCAGATCTTGGTTTCTAATACCATTCCCCAACAAGAGGGAACAAAGCTCCTTGGAGAAATGTCTGAATCCGGACAGGGGCAAGGAAAGATAAGGCTGGACTATCTTGTGGTGCCAGAGAAGAAGGAAGCATTCGCAAAAGTGGGGCATGGGACTTGTCAAAAGAACACAGGAGCTAACTCAAGAAAAGTTCTAGTAGCCAAAGCAGGAACAATTTGAGCAGAAAATAGATAATGAAAGTACTGGATATTTATTGATTGATAGATTGCAGAACTGGAATTGAATCCAGGGGCACTCTTCCTCTGAGCCACATCCCCAGCCCTTTTTAGTTTGAGACAGGGTCTCTCTAAGTTGCTGAGGGTCTCGCTCCATTGCTGAAGCTAGCCTTGAACCTATGATTCTCCTGCCACAGCCTCCCATGTCACTGGAATTACAGGTGTGTACCCTGGTTCCCCAGCCTGAAGTAAACATCTCTTGATCCATACTGATGTAAATAATTGAATGCACAAATAAATAGAGAAGGGTTAGCTTTCCCTTATAGTTAAGGGGAAAAGAGGGAAATAAAATATCACTGCTCAGATGTCACCACAGCAGTGAGTGGTGATCCAGCAACAGGTGCTATGATTCGTGGGTGAACATTTGAAGGAAAATGGGGATCAATTAGTCTCAAAGTATTTTCCCCAAGATATTTAGTAATTCAAAAGGAAAATATAGTAACTTTATAGTGGATAAACGTTTTAGACATCAACTTAACTAAGTGATCAAGGTCAACACCACCAGTCATCAGACATGTTGATGATGTGAGCCTCTTGATATGGTGAGCTGAGAAGGAGCCAGCACCATTTCTGTGGTATTGCCAAAACTGCAGAGCCTCCCTCTGATCTTGAGAAAACACCAGGAAACCCACAGTTCTACAAAACACCTGTTCCTCAGTGCTGTCAAGATCATGAAAGATGAGTATAGACTGAGGGACTGTCACCAATTTATCAGGGACACAAAAGAAAAATAATAACTAAATGCAGTGTGGGGTCCAGGATGGGGTGATGGAACCAGGAAAGGATCTTAGTAGAAAAATGGGAAATTCCAATAAGAGCTGTTTTGTTTTGTTTTAGGTACTGGGGATCTAACTCAGGAGTGCTTTATCATTGAGCTTCATCCCCAGCCCTTTTTTATTTTATTTTATTTTTTTTTTAATTTTGAGACTGAGTCTCATTAAGTTGCTTAGGGCCTTGTTAATTTGCTGAGGCTGGCCTCGAATTCCCTATCCTCCTGTCTCAGCCTCCTGAGCTGCTGGGATTTCAGACATGCGCCACTGTACCCAGCTTCCAATAAGATGTGAAGTTCAGGTGATAGTACTGAACTAAGGATAAGTTCTCAGGCTTGATCATTTACTAGGGTTATGTAAGATGTGAATATTAGGGAAGGCTAGGTGAGGGGTGTACTGAAGCTATCTGTTCTATTTTTCACAACTTTTCTGTAAATCTAAAATTAGGTCAAAATAAAATGTTTAAAAAGTTGCCACATCGAAAATTTAGGGCAGATGCCTGGAAGGCCTCATGGGAAATTTCACTGCACTGCCTGTCTTTGGATTTGAGATTGGGAGACCTCCTGTCCTCAGAGCACTAATGCACCCACAAAGATTTATTCCGTCATTCTGGCCAAATGGCTTATATCATTAGGCCAGACAGACCCCCTTCCTCCTCTGCAGTATGGAGCCCTGAGCCCCCCACCCCACCTTGGGACTCTCATCCTGTCTGGAGGAGGCTGTGGGGTGAGGCTGCAGCAGTCTGGGGAAGGCTTGGCATGGAGCAAGAGGGTGCTCCAGAGGGAGGGAGGCTCAGACAGTGGTTAGCTGCAGAGTGGGGCTTAGCAGAGGAGAGGGGGAAAGGGAGGGAGCTCTCCTTCTCAAGGGGCCCTTCCAGCGGGAATGCTGGCGGCCCAGGAGCCCAGCCGGGGGCAATGTGAAAGCCCCCTTCTCTCCGCTCATGTCACAGTGCCATCTGCGGTTCCCAGCCGGCCAGCCAGGATGCATTAGGAGAAGTGTCGGTGTGCACCGGGGCGGGGAGGGTCGCATCAAGACCTTGACCCACTCAGGGAAGGGAGATTTGAAGAAGCAAGTTCTAGACTCTCCTGGTGCTGGAGGGGAGGGTGGACTGGGCACCCTGTGGGCTTCAGGATCAGGGGTTGGGCAATTGGCAAGAATCCAAAAGAAGGCTTCAGGTCCCCCCGCCCCTTTGCAATGCCCTGAATAGCCTGCTTCTCACTAGCTCTGAAGGTGCAGACAGACCCTGCTGACATACCTCCAGAGACAAGGAGCTCAGTCTGTCCTGGGAGAGTGTAGGGTCCTGGCATTGGTCCCACCTCTGGATACAGTTTTCATTCCCAGCCAGGAAATCTGGGACATTGGACAGGGGAGGCTGTGGGCCACCTTCCCTGGGACACTCTCAGCCCAGGAGTGACAGCTAGGTGTGCACGAATCATGCTGGGTGGCCCTGCCAGCCCCCTCCCCACCCCCGGGAGGTGGTGTATTGCTCTCCGCCGGCCTACAAGGTTTTCTTCAAATGTTCTGCTGCAGGAGGGTGGTGGGTGAGGCCAACATCTGGACCAAGGGGGCATCGTTGGCCCCCACAGCTGGAGCTATCAGCAGCCAATGTTTTCCCAGACATTATTTGCCTTTGTAAGTTCCTGGCTCCCAACATGCCCCCCCTGTGGAGAGGGTCCTGAGCCTCCTCCCCACGACTGGGCAGGGAGGGACCCGAGAGCGCCCTGGCTGGCTGGAGTTCAGATCCTCCCAGCAGCTTAGGCTGCCTGAGAGAAGAAAGGGCTAGCCAACTGGGCTGTCCCTGCAGAGGGGTGGGCACGAGTAGGACAAGGCCATGGAGAAAGTGTGAGTGGACCCTGGACACAGCGTGGTGCAGAGAGGAGGGGCAGACCTCTGGAATGTTCCAGAACCTTGCTGGCCTACCTTGGGTCAGTCTGTTCCTCTGTATCCTGTGCCACCAAATGGGAAGATTTCCTTGCCACCTGATTGAAAATAGTCTCTGTTTTAGTCAGCTTCTTTGCTGCACTATGGAAGGACCCAACCAGAACAATTGTAGAGAGGGAAAAGTTGCCTTGGGGGCTCAGGGTTTTAGAGGTCTCAATGCACAGACAGCAGGCTCCATTCCTCAAGGTTTGAGGTGAGCTGAACCTCATGGCGGAAGAGTGTGGTGGAGGGAAGGGGCTCACATGATGATCAGGAAGCAGAGGGAGGCTCCACTTGCCAAATACAAATATATATCCCAAAGAATTGGCCCATGACCCTCCTCCCCAGCCACATCCACCACTTCAGTCACCACTCAGTCAATCACTATCAGGGGATTAATTCACTGAGGGGTTAAGACTCTCTCAACCCCATCACTTGTCCTCCGAACCGTCTTGCATTGTCTCACAGCTAAGTTTTTTGGGGACCCCTCACATCCAAACCAGAACAGCCTCCTGCCACACCTATCCCCTCCCGTGCCTGTTTGCCCTTTGTAGCATATGTTCCAACATGCACCCCTCTGCCGGAGCACGACCCCCAGGAGGCCAGGCAGGGCCTCACTTTACTGTCACTGCTCCCTGGCATCCAACCAAGATTCCACAGCTCTTCCCTAGCTTGCCCCTCTCATTCCATCTGCTTCAAGTGACATTGTGGATTGGGGTCAGAGAAGGAGAGACCATGTTCTGTGGTGGCAGGCTCTGGCCAGAGGAGTTTTCTCCTGGAGCACAGCGAGTCCCAGGTGGGCACTAGGGTGGGAAAGACTATTATGCCTTCATGATAATAGAGTACGCATTCACATGAGGAACCAGATTCAGAGATGTTCAGTAACTTACCTAAGGTCACACAGCCCCAAAGTTACAGAACCAAGATTTGAGCCCAGGTCCAAGGTTTCCTCTTTACTCTGCTGCCTTCTGTAAAAGATGTTCGAAGTTCTCATTTGATTTCCCAGGACACTTGGGTCCCACACTCCATTGTATCTATACATTCTTGCTATATCATTGCATCCTCAACCCCAACCTGGTTGATGAGCACAGAAGACAACATGAGCCCGATTTCACAGACCAGAGAGGAGCCTGTAGCCACGCAGCCAGTAAATGGCAGCATCTGAACTAAGCTCAGGTCAGCCTCATGTTGGCACATTGCCCTTAACCTTCTACCAGGCTGGGACTAAGCTTTCAGGTCTCATTGGCTGGCACAGGGCTCCTGACCTCCCAGCCTGCATCAACACACCGTGCTAGAGGCTTCCCAGGGACCTCACCCTGGACAGAACCTGCTCCCTTTACCCCATCCACAGGGTCATTTCAAAAACCGCTGTTGGCCCTCCAGTGAAGAGGCAAAGGGTGTCCAGGCTCCATGGCACAGGCAGACAAGGGAAACCTTAGGCTACTACGGAGCACCTACAAAATACTCAGACTCAAGGCAGCTGCATCTTGACTCTTGCTGAAAGCCAAGCATCAGTCCAAAGAATATTTACTGCATCTCTGCAATATGCCTGACATTTCATGAAATCATTTTTTTAATTTTGTGGAATTGGGGATCAAACCCACAGGTGCCTTTATCACTGAGCCTTATAACCCTGGCCCTTTTTACTTTTTTATTTTTATTTTTTATTTTGAGGCTCTCACTAAGTTGCCCAAGCTCACCTGAAGCTTTTGATCCTCCTACCTCAGCCTCCTGATTCACTGGGGTTACCAGGAATGTGTGTTTTTGAATCTGAAATACTTTTATGAAAAGGCATGAATTAGTCCAGTGCTTGCTATGTGGGACAGAGTCACTGCACACGATCCATGTGAATCTTTACAGAGTCTTGAAAGAGGGACTACAGATATCACCCCCATTTTGCAGATAGGTAGAGTTAGGGTCAGAAGAGCCAAGCCACATGTCCAGGATCTCCAAGGTAGCAAGTGGCAGGGCAGGCAATAAAACCCAGGTTTTCCCAAATAAAAAGTCTATGTCCTTCAGGCCTATAATCCCAGCAGCTTTGGAGGCTGAGGCAGGAGGATTGCAAGTTCAAAGCCAGCCTCAGCAATTTAGCAAGACGCTAAGCAACTCAGCAAGACCCTATCTCTAAATAAAATATAAGAAGAGCTGGGAATGTGGCTCAGTGGTTGAGTGCCCCTGAGTCCAATCCCCAGTACAAAAAAAAGTCTCTGTTCTTAAGCCATGAGCTGTCTGTCCCTTCCTATGAGTGGGGAGCTCTGCACTTCAGCCTCACCTCCTCAGACATACTTTCAGGAGCACATTCTACTTTACCATGTCTCCACATCCTCACTTGACAAGTGGGAGGCACCCTGGGGAGGCTCCTAAGCAGGCCCCCAGCTGTGGGGGAGGACCCAGGATGCCCACCCTTGTCACACCAAGTTCAACCAACAGGTCCCACTCACTTTACCCCAAGGCAACTGCAGTCTGAGTAGAAAGGATTCCCCTTCCTGATGGTCCCTCAGGGCTCCCAGGGCTGCCTGGTGGCGCCTAGGTGGGGGCTGGGGGGATGTCCCTCCCTCTGGGCATTTGGGAGCCGGTGCCCAGGGAGCCTCCAGAGGATGATGATGTGGAACTGGAGCCACTGGCCCTTCCCTGTACATGATGAGCAGGGAGTGTGTGGATGGATATGCTGATTTCATTATCCCGCACACCATTACCATCTAGACGTTGGCAGCCTTCTGGGTGGGGAGGGGAGGGGAGGGAATTTACTAACTTCCTCATGTGTGTGGTGGCATCCTTTACTGTTGAATGAAGACCAGGGACTGAGTCACTCCTGGAGGCCCGAGAATAGAGGCGCCACACACTCCCTGGGCCTCTCCCTCCCGTCCACCCTCCTCCTGCAGAGGTCTAGCCCTTGGCTAGGTCTCCCCTGCACTTCTGGGGGTGCCAAGATGATGGGAGCCCAGCTGTCCACCTTCCCCATGACTCCACTCTTCCCCATCCCATGGTCATGTTCAGGGAGCAAGAAATGGACATCTTGGTGTGAGAGGGGACCAGGGAAGAGGTGCAGGCAGCCTCAAGGCCACGAGGGAAGGGAACCCGGAGGGCTTCCTGGAGGGAGTGGCTAGGGGTCCTTGCTAAGGGGCGAGTTGGGGGCGGGGAACAGCCTGGACAAAGGCCGAGAGGTGGGGCCACAAGCGGATGTGAGGGGCTGGGCTGGTGGAGAGGAAGGGGAGGGACGGGCGGATGCTTCTAGAACAGGCCTCCCGAGTGGCAGCCCCTGTCCTCTCTACACACGCCCACTGATAAGGCCTGGGCAAGGGCGACTGGGCGAGGAGGGACACTCGAAGCTCACTCATTGCCCAGGGCCCTGGCGGGGAAGCCAGCTAGGAGGGCAGGACAGCAAGGTCCCCTGAGCACTGAGCGCTGTCCTGGTTGACAAAGGTGGGCTGGGGGCAGGTGGGGCTGGAGCGGGTGACATTCTCCATCGAGGCCGCCCGTGGCCTGCTCCCCCAGTGCTCAGGGGACACAGGACAGCTGTGCAAACACTGTTCAGGGAGTGGGGCACCACGAGGTGGGGTCCCAGGAGGTGGGGAGGCCACTGTGACTGCGTGCGTGACTCCCAGTGGGTTTGGCCTGTGCTGGACGGGCAACTGGCTGGGAGTGTGGGACATGGGTCAGAACGAGGGTCTGTCCCCGTGTGTGCACGTGCGTAAGACAGAATGGACGTGTGGGGGGGGGAGGGGGTGCATGCATCACGGGGTGGGTGTGCATGGTCTGCGCATGTGCAGGTGGAGGGTGACTGGGACCCTGCACAGCCCTGGCCTCCACCTCTGACCCTGGCTCTCCTTCCTTCCCTCGCCTGCGGCCTCCCCTGTCCCTTCCCCTGCCTCCCTCCAGGCTCCCCTGGTGGCCTCTGGCCTTTCCCTCCCCTACCTTCCTCCAGGGGCCGTCTCCTGCTCTCCCTGCCCGTCCTGTGGCCTCCGGGTCCTTGGTCCTAGCTCTGTGCTCTCGGGCCTCTGTGTCTGCGCTCCACTGTCCTCTCTCCTGAGCCCTGGGCCCCGGCTTTGTTCTCTGTCCCTTATTCTCTGCTGCCAGGGCCCTCGTGCTGCCTGTCCCTTTCCATGTCACCCTCCCTGGTGACAGTCCTGGGTCACCGTGTCCCCTGCTCCCATGAGCATAGGGGCTGCTGGACTCGGGGAGCAGTGGACACCCCTCTGCCCCACCTCCCCGTGGGCCCTGGGGCACCCAGCCTGCCCAGCCGTCCCTGCTGGCCTGGGGTTCTGGCCGGGGTGGGGCAGGGGGACCGGCCTGTCCCCTCTGGGCAAGAAAGTGCCTTGCAGCAGGACGTCCTGGCCGTGTGCTGTCCTCACCCCTGCGAGGTGGGTCCTCACTGGTGTCTGAGTCTGGGGCTTGTGGGCGACCTGTGGCTGAGATGGCCCGCTGAGTCATCTGGGTGACTGTCGCTGCCCCCAGGGTCCTTCCTGTCACCTCTCCTGTGTCTCCAGGGAGACAGACAGGGGACCACACTGCTCCTGCCCCGGGTAGGAGTGATTGGTGGGTGACCCACACCGGGGCAGGAGGTCCCCAGGAGCTCGGGTGGAAGGCTTGGTCCCTGAGGCAGCAGTGTTCAGAGGTGGCTTTGGGGAAGGGACAGGACATGAGGGTGCTGACCTTGATGGAGCCGGGGTGAGTTAATGGCTGCTGGGCACGTGCCCTGAAGGGGTCGGTCCCTCTGGCCTCCCAGCCCACCCACCAGGGGCCCTGGGCTGGCTGCTGCCCCTCACCACAGCCCTCTGCGTGGCCTCCCTGGCCTTTGGCTGAAGCAGAGGAGCCAGCCTCCATCTGGGAGCTAGAGTAGATCTCCCCTTGCGTGGAGTCGGCCTCAGCCCCCTGGTCCCGGTGGTGGGGGCGGTTCCCAGCACAGCACGTAGTAGGTGCTCAGTAAACTGCTTCCTTCCTCCCAGACCAGCCGTGTGGCTCAGGCAGGGCTGGCCGTCCCTTCTTGACGCCTCCCCCTCCTCATATGGAATAAGGTCAGCACAGAGCACCCTCTGAGGCCTCCCAGTCAAGCTGGACTGGACTGGGGTCCCCCGGGGTGGCTGCCAGTCAGTGGTGACTCCACAGTTCCACCAAGCAGCCACCGGGGATCACCATGAGGCAGGCTTGAGGTCTGGGGTTAGGGACAGGGGTGTGCCTGACCTCTCCAACCCTGCTGGAGCCCCCAGACCTTTATGGCCATGTAGCAAGGGCCACAAGGGAAGGAATCTTCTTGGGGACACATGGCCACCATGTGGAGGGAGGACGAAGACCAGAGCTCCGAGTCCTGTGCAAGCCTGCCTCAGAGTGCTGTGTGGCCTTGGGGCAGTGTATTACTCTCTCTGAGCCTTGCTTTCCTCACCTCAGACCATCCTGGAGGCCTCTGGCCCTCGTTGTCCCCTGTGTCCCTGTGGGTGTGTCAGGGCTGTGTCCAGCTGGCAGTTATCGGTTGTGCGGAGCCTACTCTGCAGTCTACACAGCACAAGCAGCAGGACAACTCACTAAGTAACTGTGAAAGTTCCTTCCGGCTCAGGCCTTGGGCTGGGCACGTGGACAGTGCCAGCTCGTGTGACAGACATGAGACTGACCTTTCTACATACCTTATGGCCACTCACTCCTTTACCCACAGCACAGAGACCTGAGCGCTGACTCCGCTGATCAGTGAGTTCACCCAGCAGTCGCTTTATTGAGCACCTACATGCTAGGTCTGTGGTCAGCACTGGAGCCCTGGGGAATAGTGTGGGACCATCTTGGACCCTGCTGGCTCTCTGTTGAGTGGGAGGCCCTCCAGTGAGCAAAGGAAACACCGTGGAAGTCAAATTAGGAGGTTCAATAAGTGACCCTGAGGAAGTGAAGAGGAGCCGTAAGGGTAGGGGAGGAGGGCAGCCCGGTTGGAAAGGTGGCTGGAGGGTGAAGACCACAGGCAGCATTAGAAGTCTCAACGTGAAGGCCAGGGGAGCCACCTGTGCAAAGGCCCTGTGGCAGGAATGAGCTGACATCACTGAGGGTCTGAGAGAAGGCCCACAGCACCCCCTCTGCACCTCCAGATTCCAGGGGGTGCTGATGACACTGGAGCTTGAGAAGGTCCCCCAGGAGACTAACAGAAGAGCTGCACCTGGGCCTTCTCTATGGCCACCTAACAGGCCCTGTGGACATAGAGCTGGCTTGGCTGTTTGCTGTCAACTCCTGGGTGACAACAGTGGGTAGACTGGGGTTCCTCAGACCCCAGATCTGGGTTTTGCTAAACTCTCTTGACCTGATGACTGAGTGTATTTATCTATTTATTTTGGGACAATTATCAGTATTTTTTCTCCCTGTTGGCCCCGCCCTGGCCTTTGGTCCAGTTACACTAGGACACTTCTCTATGTTACACATTGCAGGTGACAGTGTGGCTGGCAAGTTAGTCTTGGGGACCTCCTGGGCCAGTGTCTGCACAGGTAACCCCCAGGGAGGCTAAAGCCCCCCCCCCCAAGCATGACTCAAACAGCCTTAGCCAGGCCCTTCTGAGCTGAGCCCAGGGAAACCTGTCCCCTGTTGGTCCACCCAGAAGGTGCCCAGCTGGAGAACAAGGTGTGGCTGGTGGAGTGCTGTGGGGTGGACTGGCAATGTCTGCCCTGGAGGCAGCCTGGGGGTTTGGTTCTGGGGAACCACCTGAGGGTGACTCCCGCTACACTCAGGCCTCACAGTGGGGTCACCCCCAGGAGGTCGGAAGGACCCACCCCTGGCTGGGTGATAGTCTGAGGGCCCCCTGAGGCACCAACCTTCACACTGTGTCTTCCACCAGGAAACTGACTCCCGGGACCGTATGAGTCTGCGAGCGCTGCTGTAACAGAGCATCCCGGGCCGGGTGGCTGGAGCAATGGGGATCTATATCCTCCTGATTCTGGGGGCTGCAAACCCAGGGCCAAGAGCTGGCAGCGTGGGCGTCTTGGGAGGCCTCTCTCCTTGGCTTGTAGAAAGCCACCTTCTCCCTCACTGTGTCTCCTTTTTATATCTGCTCTACATAGAAGAACCTGCCATGCTGTCTTCGATGACCTCACATTACCTCAGTCACCTCTTTGAAAAATCCAAACACAGTCGCATTCAGAGGTACTGGGGTCAGGACTTCAACACAGGGTTTGGTGGCAGTTGGAGGGACCTGATTCAGCCCATAAAGGATGCAGCATTCACCTTGGGGGAGGGGGGAGACCCTTTGAGAACTGCCCATCCACCCAGTTGTCTGTCATGAGGTTATAGACACATGTCCCCAAAGTCAGCAACTTAAAAATGTGATTCATGTTTAAATTAATTATCTTAAACATATTCAGTGATTTTTCATGATTTTATGTGTTAATTTTTCTCGGGGATCTGTGAGTTGCCACAGCCTCCTCTGTCTTGGGAGGCACCTCTAGGGTGGCCCCATGGGTAGGAGTGGGAGGTTCTGGGGGCTGGTTCACTTGCAGCCCAGGAGTCGACCCTGGCAGCGGCTGTGGGGGCAGAGGCTCATGGGTGGCCTCTGCGTGTGGTCTGGGCTTCCTCACAACATGGCAGACGTGTTCCCAGGACTGTCTCAGGGGAGGACTCCAGGGGGAAGCTGTGCGCTCTTGTGTGACCTCACCTCACAGCGTCCCTTCTGCTGCACTTATCTGACCAAGAAGTTGCCAAGAACATCCCTGCTCCTGGGGAAAGGGGGATCTGTCTGTATTTCCTGTTTGGCAGACTTCTGGAGACGTCTCTATACTCCTCTACAGAACACAGCTTTCCAGAGGCAGAGGGGACTCAGAGGAGGAGGTTCTGCCCAGGCCCAGCATGGGATGCCCTCGTTCACCCCAGACAGTCCCTAGGAATGTGGGGCTCCCCATGCAGGGCCAGGGAGGTGGCCTCCTTCTCCCAGAACCCACCCAAAGGCCCACAGCTGGACCTCAGTCGGCCTGTGGGATGGATTGTCACCTGGGAGGACAGCACTGATTTTCTGCTTTTTTTTCCTAATTCCTACTAATGTGTTGGTTAGTGGGGTGTCCTCAGGAGTCACAGGTCCTCCAGGACCCCTTCCTTTTCTTTTTCTCCTCTACTTTCTCTCTCCTTGTCTCCCTCCTCTACCTCTCTGACATTTGGGTCCTGCTCAGACTTGCCCTCTGGAGGCAGCTCCTTCCTTGGAACCAGGCTTTATGGCCACTTAACAACTGGTACAGCCTCTCAGGACCATGTCCTGCCCAGCTTTCTGTCAGCCAGGCCACATCCAGCAGGAAGCAGGGAGGGAATGAGCCTGGTGCATCGTTGCTTTGTTGCTTAAGGACTTTAAAAAAAAAAGATAAAATTCACATAATACAGAATTAAAATTTGGTTTTATCACATTCACAGAGTGATGCAAACACTGCCTCTATCAAGTTCCAAAACTGTGGCGCTCGGCCCTGGCAACCTCTGATCTATGTTATTTTTCTCTGGATTTCCCAATTCTTGTATATTTTGCAGAAATGGAATCATATCATATCTGACCTCATGTGTGTGTTTTATTTCACTTAGCATAATGTTTTCAAGGTTTATCTAATCATAGGATGTGTTAGTACTTCATTCATATTCATGGTTGCGTAATATTCCATTGTATGGATATACCACAATTGTTTATCCATTTGATTGTTTTTGAACTTTTGGATTATTTCCCCCTTTTCAGTGAACATCTGTGAAAAATAATTTTTTGAGGGGGAAAGTTCATATTTTTTATTATTTATTCATATGATAATTTTGTGGTTAGCTTTTGGGGGGGACTTCTAGACTTCCTTACCATATTGCTGTGCAGAAATTGATCATGTGTTTAAAGGACTCAAGTTGCATCCTGAAGTCTTCTGCCTATAGTCCTGCCAGGTATTATCTGAGTGAAAGCCTTTAGAGCCTTTAAATGTGCCCTAACTGTTCAGCAGTGAAACCCTGGATGGACCATGAAGGAGAGTTTGGTGCAGCATAGGACAGGGGTGGAAAGTCAAGCCTCAGCCACCCCTCCATCCACTGATTCACCATCCACTGATTCATTGGTAGAATGTCTATCACATACCTACCTCAAACCAGTCCCTGTGCTGGACATGGGAAGAGGTGCATAAGGTATAGGTGACTCCTGAAGAGGCTTATGACCTTGGAGTGGGGGAAACAGACACACAAATGACAATCAGCCCATGCGTGGTGGCCTCCACCTGTAATCCCAGCTCCTCGGGAGGCTGAGGCAGAGATCACCTAGCTCATTTCTGGGAAGGTAAAGCAAGGGACAGCGAACAAGTGTCTCTTCTGGGGACAGGGCTGGGTCAGGGATGTGGTTCTGCTCGCCTCTGTAACTTGAGAGCCCAGCACATAGTAGGTGCTTAGTTTTGCCTGGCACATAGTAGTCACTCAGTAAACGACTGTCAGTTGTGTGGATTCATGTTTCCAGGGAGGGACCCGACCTTTAGTTTTCTGCCCTTCTCTGTGGTGGTGATTGGTTCTCATCATGGGTGAATATAAAACAAAGGTGATTCTCAGTTTTTGAGTGTGATCCTTCGTCTTCTGACCTTCCTCCCCCATCACTGTGCCCAGGAGGATTCCAGCTCCCGTTCACATGACGATGTGCAGCCATCAGTACATAGTGTTGCTCTGAAAAACGGGAGAGAACTGGCCGGCCAGCCGCAGGTCTGTTTATTTAAAAGGGAAAACTCCCGGCAGGTGAGCGAGGGCCTCCCGGCCTCCCTGCCTCCCACCTCCGCTCTGGGTTCTGCGCCAGGATCTGGTGCCCAGGGCTCTCCCAGGCCCCGGGTCGCCTCACAGAATGAGCCTGGCAGGGGATGGGGAGCTCCTGGCAGGGACGGGTGGTCCCCACCGGCTCAGGCAGGACCTCCGCGACGTGCGGGGAGGCCACGTGTGTACCCCAGCCTCAGCCCGGTTGGCTTTTCCGGGCCCATTTCGTCCCTGCTGCAGTACCACGGACGGGACCTTGGCTTCCCCATGGGTGGGTGTGACCAGAGTTGGGGACTGACTGCTGGGGACAGGGGCCCTGGCGGCCTGGGTTCCTTTCCCGGCCCTGTGGGGACCCTCGACAGCAGACTCCCTCACCGGCCTTGATTTTCCCTTCTGAAAAATGGGGCCACTGCAGTGCGAGGGAGAGACGGCCTTGGGGGGAACTCACTGTTGCCTTCATGCGCCCACCCCCAGGTCACCCAGTCCCACTCACCACCATGCAGACCCAGCCACCGCCCCTCACCTGTCCGTCCCCAGGTCCACCCTTTCACCCCACCCACATGGACCCAGTCACACACCCACTGCTTCACCCACTCCCGTCCATCTGGCCATCCATCAGTCCATCTGTCTGTCCATCCACCCGTCCACCTTCTACCCACCCATTTGTCCACTCAGCCATCCACCTTCTCTCTTCTCTCATCCGCCCGCCATGCCGTCCCCAACCATTTTCCCCGCCCACCCCGGGGTTTGCAAGGTGACCCCAGCCCTGGCTGTCCCATTTTACAGATGGAGGAGCCTCCATCGCAGGAGAAATGACAGAGAGCTCAGGGTCACCGTCAGGACCCCCGTTGGCTGGCCTGCCTCGGGTGACCAGTGCCTCTGAGGGGCCTGCTCTCTGGGAGGCGATCTCTCTGGGCACCTGTGGTCAGGGGGAATGACAGGCTACAAACAACACAGCACTCAAGGTGGGTCTGGCCTGTGACACCGTTTGGCCTGTGACACACCTACTGTGTGTTCCCCAGGTTTGATGGGACTGTCCCCATTCTACAGAGGAGAGGATCGAGTCTCTGAGAGGCCAAGTGACGGGACAGAGCCCAAGTCCAGAGCAGAGGGTGGGACTCTAAATTCCACTTGTCTCCGCTCTGCCACTTGGGTCCTGGTTTCTGCCCTGCCACCGCACACAGTGTGGCCTCAGGACACGCAGAACCTCAGTGTCCCCGTATGTCCTGAGAGTTGCCTGCACGGTTTCTGGGGTTGACCGCAGAAGAAGAGGGGAGAACAGGAGCCAGGGGTCACCACAGCCCTTGATGACCCTGCTCACTCACTCATTCAACAAACACAGTGTGCCCTGCGCTCCTACTGTGTGCCTGCCTGAAGCTCAGCATTGGGAACACAGAGGTGACAGAGAGGGACAAAGGCTTCCATTCTCTGGGGAGGAAACAGTAGCCAAGTCCACACTTATGTTCAGCGATGGGGTGGTGACAAGACTTCTATGAGAAGGGGACAGCGTCAGGAGGGTGGAGGGGACAGCCCTCCAGGAGGACATGCTGCTTGGTCTCAGCACTGACCCCATCAGGAGAAGAGCCTGGTGTCAGGGCTGCAGGGAACAGAGGACCAGGCAGAGGGAACAGTGAGTTCCAAGGGCTGGTGTGGAGTCAGCCTGCTGGGGACATGGAACTGGGATTGGGGACCTTGCCAGCCTCTGCTCGGGACTTCTCCACGTGGCTCCTGTGACACCACATTGACTCTGGTCATTAATGACAGTGGCATCCCTCCTGCTGTCTGGGAGAGTTGAGCTGCGACTCTGCCTTATAATTCTCCTTCCCTCCAACGACCTGTGTTTCAAAATCATGTCCCCGCGTCCTGAGGCCTCTGGGGACCAGGTATATTTCTCCAAATCCCAATAAATAAACATAGTCAATCCATGGACTTCAGGGGGTTATGGGCCACTCTGCCAGGGAACTGGGTGGGTCACCCCGCAGGGCCGGGCTGAGTTATGGGGGCACTTGAAGCCTCATGATGGGTCATGGCTCCGTGGTAGAGTGCTCTCTAGCACGTGCAATGCCCTGGGTTCAAGTCTCAGTACCACATAAAAATAAATAAGTAGAATAAAGGTATTGTGTCTGACTACAACTAAAGACAGAATATTTTAGAAAGTCTCCTTTTAAGGTATTCACGCTGTTGATTCTTGTCCATTTTCTCCAAAGCCGGGACTCTCACCTGACCGTCTGGCTCCTGACTGTCCCCTCCGCACCTGGCACACAGCCTGGCCAACACAGGGTGCTCCGTGGATGGGGTGGGACCAACCTGATGTCCTCACTCCTGTCCTTCCAAGGGTTGTGCAGGTGGGTCCTGATCATTGTCACACAGGGACAGCAGTGACAGTGCCGTTGGGTCCCCTCCAAGCTCAGAGATAGTTAGTAATGAATCGATTCATTTCAGGAGGGGTGGAATTGGGTTGGGGACAGAGACGTGAATCAGGGCATAAGGCCTGGGAAGACTGACCTGGACCCAGGTGCCCATTTTGCCCAAAGCACAGGGTCGACGGACTGGAGGGACCAGGACCCCTCTCCAGGCTGACCTCTATGATGCAAGGGGCTTCATGTTGGGGGGCATCATAATTTCTTACAAAGAATAGAAAATGGGGGTGGGTGGGAGAGAGGAGCCGCAGACCGAAGCTAACGGAACCCTTCATTTCCGTTTCCACCCGAGTCCCTGGAGGGTGTGTGTCCCGTTTCTGTTTTCTTTTGCACCTGACCTGGCCTACAGAGGGCTGGGGATGTGGCTCAAGTGGTAGCGCACTCGCCTGGCATGCGGGAGGCCCGGGTTCGATCCTCAGCACCACCTACAAACAAAGATGTTGTGTCTACCGAAAAATAAATAAATTAATAAATAAATAAATATTAAAAAATTCTCTGTCTCTCTCTCTCTCACTCTCTCTCTCTCTTTAAAAAAAAAGAATTGTCCTACATTGCACATGTCCTTAGAATTCATGGGAGGCTTATTTAAAGGTAAGAGACAGTCATACTTTAGATATGAGTTGTCTCTGGAAAGCTCAGGTATAAGTCAATGCAGGAAAGTTTTGAGGTGAAATTATTGGGTTTTGAGAGCTTAGTACTAATGAGTGCATTAATCCACTGGTATGGAGTAACTGTATGGTAACTGTAGCAAGTAGGGTAGACCTAGAAGTCCTCAATCAGAGGGGGCATGCCTTTGGGGTTCATAGTTTGTCCCTGGTGAGCAGAGTTCTCTCTCTGCTTCCTCATTGCCGTATGCTGAGCTGCTTTCCCACTACCTACACTTCCCCCACTATGTTCTGCCTCACCTTGGCCCCAGAGCTATGGAGTCGGTGGTCAGTGGAGTGAGACCTGAAACTGTGAGCTACATAAACTTGTCCTGCTCTAATTGTTGTTGTTAGGTTTTTTTGGTCACAGTGATGTAAACGTCATCTAAAACACAGACTAATTTATCCAGCAGGGAATATTCAAGGCAGCACAGCATTTGAGATATGGCCTGGGTATTTAGCTGCTTTCAGCCTGATATACCATGGGGCTCAGGAGCAAAAGCCAGGGTAGAAAGATTTAAAATACTTGCAGGTTTTCCAGAAAAGAAAACTTTGTAATGTTGGGGCCAAGGATGGTGTGGTTGGTAAAGAGATTAGTTCCATTACACAGAAGCCACCTTTAGGCATCTCAGGAATGGGAAGGACACCACCCTTAGCAGGCTCAATGACTTGTGGAGAGATTATCAGGGTGCCCTGCTTGCAAAAGGCAGCCTCAGAATCCTATGTCCAGATTCATTTTGCTGTGGAACTAACATCATATGGGCTCACAGAGGCCATGGTCTAGGTGGGTCTGGCTACTGTCCTCATTCCCAGCTGACCTTGGTATTGTCCATGTGATGCTGGTTATCAGGCTTACAGAGTGAAGAGTTGAGGGGTTGTGAAGGTTTGCATTCATACTTCAGAGGAAAGGCTGGTGACCAGGATGTGCATATCACATTCAGAGTGCAACCCAGTAACCCCAGAAACAGTGATTTATCCAACTATGAGAGTGGAGCCAGTGTTGTGGTGGAGAGCTCAGTAGGTGAGCAGTGGCAGGCCTATGAACACCTGCTCAGGTAAGTGAAAGTCAGTGAGCACAGAAGCTCTAGGGAGTGGTCCCACATCAGACCAGGCTGGAGGGTAAGGATACTCAAGCTCTAGGGGACCCATATCACACCATCAGGTGCCCTAGTTTCCCACCTGGAGCACTAGACTTAATGGAGCACTAGACTTAACGTGTGCCCTGCTGTGCTTTTTCAGTTTCCTCCTTACTACTGTCCTCTTCTTCCCTTTGGGGCTAGTTGTGTTTCCCCTGCATAGTTGTATCTTTGAAATGTGTTAACTTTCTTTTTGATTATTAATGAGGATTGCAGCCAATGCAGCTACAAAAGGTTTGATTCTGCTGCTTTGCTTCCACTCATGAAAGTCAGCAACTGAAGAGGCAGAGAGGAGGGAGAGGAAAAGGCTTCATTGGCAACAATTCAGCATTTCAGAGATGAATGGCTAGCTCCTGGTTTCATCTTGCTTAGTACTGCTGAGTGAAAGTGTATACAGTGTGTTATGTGGAATTGTTCTCTCAGTCTTGGGCAGGTGGACACAAGCACAGTTTACTAGTGTTGACAGACTGTCCTTTAGAGGGGTCTGGGGTCATGGCTCAGTGGTAGAGAGCTCGCCTGGCATGTGTGAGGCACAGGGGTCAATTCTCAGAACCATATATAAATCAATAAACATTCATAGACAACTAAAAATATATATATTAAAAAATGTCACTAAGGAGCTGGGGATGTGGCTCAAGTGGTAGCGCACTCGCCTGGCATGTGTGCAGCACTAGGTTCGATCCTCAGCACCACATAAAAATAAAGGTGTTGTGTCTGCCCAAAACTAATAAATAAATATTAGAAAATTTTCTCTCTCTCTCTCTCTCTCTCTCTCTCTCTCTCTCTCTCTCTCTCTCTCTCTCTTTTAAAAAACTGTTATTTAAAGAATTTGGGATTCTGTGGGTTATATCTGGGTCCAGTGGACCCTGACACATGCCAGACCTGTGAATCTAAAATAATGTGATTTTTTATATGCTTGCAATTCTGAAGGTGTGTGTGTCTGGTTTCCCTCCTAGTCAGTGTCTTCTGTACACTTCTGCCAATACCTTTTAATTTGGACATTTCCTGTGACATAGTAAGGTGGAGTGCCCAGTGCAAGGGCCCTTTTAACTGACTTTAGTGCTTTTAACTGACTCTATGGTTAGTCATTAAGATAGGGTTGAGGGTGTGGGGAGAAAAGAAAGCTATACTCATGAATTAAAAAGAAGAGAATGGCAGAAAAAAAACCGTTCAATTCAGGATTCAGCGTCACTGTGTTCCCTTGAGTCTCAGAAGAGACTTTGGACAAAAACTATTGAGAATGCACTGTTGATATTTGTGGACTCTTGGAGTCCAAATGCTTGTTTATTTATTTATTTTTAATTATTTATTGCTATGAGACAGACATGAGCTTTTGGGGACAAGGGATAGATGTTCTGGCATTAACATTTGGTGTTCCTCAAAGGCTCACGTCTTAAACATCTGGTTCCCAGCTGAAGTCATTATTGGGAGGTGTTGGAAGCTTGTGGAAAGTGGGGCCCATTTGATGAAAATTACCTCATTGAGGATGTGCCACTGATGGGGTACTGGGACCCTAATGCACTTCTGTCTCTGTCTCTCTCTGCCTCCTAGCAGCCATGAGGTGGTCAGTTTTCCTATGCCATACACTCTTGGCCAGATGTTCTGCTTTGCTACAGGTCCAGAGGTAAGAGGGCCAAGTGACCATGGACTCTAATCTCTGAAATCATGAGCCAAAATAAATCTCTGCTCCTTTGAATGTGGTGATCTCAGGTATATTTTCACAGGTTTGGAAAGTGATTAGGACAGCTGCTGTCCAAAATATAAGAGGCCCCAGACCTTCCTCTAACCAGATTCACCTCTTCTGTCTGAATGTAACACAGAAAAGCTGACAATTTACTCACTAATTTTTTGAGCAACAAACATGCCAGTAATATCTTCAGGTTAGAATTTGGGCATGTAAGGATGCCAAAGGCCTCTCTGTGAAAACACTGCAGACCCCATTCAGAAATTGGAGCTGATGTGGCTTAGGGGGGAGCCCAGGTGAACAAGCCCAGCCCTGGAATGGGAACACACATTGCACAATGGTCTGGCTTTCCAGCTAGAAGACATCCATCTGGGCTGACTGTGGATACTCCAAAGAATCTATTAGGGGTGATTCTCTCTTTTAGAAACCCCTTAAATGTCCCAGAGTACCTTCATCTCCAGAAGCATTATCTGAGAGTACTCTCTTATTATTTGAAGAGTTTTTCTCTATATTGAGCAGTTATTGAGTGGCTGGCAAGTACCTTTCAGTTTTATAGGAGGGAATGTGCTCTCTCCTTTGCACTTTTATATTTTCTTACATTTTCAACAACAAGGTATGTGCCTGAAATCTGCATCTTCACCCCTCTACCTCTGTGTGCAGGGCCCACAAGATAATATCCTTGAACTGGGTGTGTCAGTGTTCAGATTATGTATGTAATGTTCTGTATGTGTGTGTGTGTGTTTGTGTGTTTGTGTGTGTGTGTGTGTGTGTGTGTGTGTGTGAGAGAGAGAGAGAGAGAGAGAGAGAGAGAGAGAGAGAGAGAGAGAACACAAGACAAGAACTTGTCCCTCTAGCACCAGGACTTTGTGCTTTCATGTGTTTCATGTGTATAGGTATGGAAAGAATATGAAACAAGACACCATAAATTCTCTTGTGTGGGACTGTTTGGGTGTCATGTGTAAATATTTTCTGAGTGATTTCTTTGGTCAGTGTTGGCTGAGTACCTTTCTGGCAGGACATGTGTTTAGGGTTTTAGTGGTGCGTCTATAGGTGTTGTTGGCATTGTGGACTATTGTGAACATGACTATTGTGAATGCATTTGAGAGGAGTTAGGATGTTGTCTTACTATTATGTGTTGGATCTGTGCATTTTCAGATTTTAGAATGCATGTGTATGTTCATGATGTCTAGGTCAGAATTTAGGGACATAATCTTTGGTGTTCAGAGATTTGGAGAGAATGGAATCATGGGGTATGTTGGGGTGTTTGGAATTATGTATATGTGGCACATAGATGTGTATAGATTCTGTTGATAATGTCTCAAGTGGACTGCTGTGTATTTTCTTGTTTAGGGCTTTGAGGTGATCATGTTATTCTTGGGAATGGAGGGGTGTCCTTTGTGAGTATGTAGGAGGAGTTAGCAGTGTCTGTACATCTGAGATTTGTTGTTGAACTTCATATTCTGAGGCATTCTGTGTATGTGCATGTTTGCAACATAGAGGTGATTGTATATGTTTTCATTTGAGAATACAAATTGTTGTCATGTTAATAAGTAATTTGTTTGTTCCATTCAGTTACTGAGGGAGTGTTTGTGTGATTGCTTTTTGGGTGATACTGATTGATGTGTGGTCTGAAGATATGTGTATCTGAAGCACACCAGATACTCTCAACCAAAAGACCCTTGCCATAATTAAGCTTCTTCTCTTGTCAGATCAGCAGCAAGTATGCAAAGGTTACTGTGGTTGGTAGCTTCCTCTTTCTTGTAAATGCCAAATTTTTTTTTGGGGGGGGGTAAATACTTGTGAAACCTCTGTCTGGCCTAGAGAATGGAATGAAAAACACTTGTCAAGTGAATCTTCAAGCCCTTTTCCCCCATGGGACATAAAAGTCAAAATATTTTGAAATTATCTGTCCATAGATTGTTTCAGGCATGAACTACACTCTGGACTGGTTGGCAACAGCCAATAAACCTGCTTTCTGAAAATTCCTCTGGTATCCAGCCTCTTCAGTCCTACTTCATATCTATTTTAAGTGTTTCTTGGAGGCGACTGGAATATGTATGAGACTTTGTAAGGAAGGTTATTGATTGGAATTGTTTGGATTTTGCAGTGTATTTGTTTTAATTTGGGCATGAGGAACTCTGGGTTTACAGTCAGGCATCTGGAAGATAGGAAGTTTATGCTATTGAGGATTTTCAGAACTCCACAGTGTTGTGTGCTGTTGACTGAGTACATCAGAAAGTATAAGCAGTTTTGTACATTAATAGTGAGTTCTGTAACCTTTAATAGTGAGAGAGTGGCTGCATGTACTTTGGGTCTGTGGGAGTACTGTGGATTTGTAGATTCAGATAGACACGTGTGTTCCCAGACTTGTATAATCTAGGACTGTGAATGTATTTAGGAAGTGTGATGGCTGAGTATTCATTCTCAAACAGTAGATGGGTAGTGTGTGTTTCCACTGAGATAATATAGAAGTTATATTTATATGGGAATACAAGTTAGGAGGATTAGGTACTGACAGTGTATATGGGTTATTATGACATGGTGGGACTTGTGAATAATTATTAAGAAGAGTGTTTGAATGGAGTATTTTGGTGAATACTTTTTGATATTCACAAAATATTGATTTTTTAATTTAATTTTAATTTTTGTTTAGGGAAGGGTGTGACATTAGAGTGAAGGGTAAAATATGTGTATTAAGGCCACACATGTGTTATGTATGTATTTGGGAAATGACAATGAGTAGATTGTAGGTGACATCATTGTTGTGTACATTTGGAGAGGGTTGGGAAACTTTATTTGTTATTGGGAGTTGGTGTTTGCGTATCAAGTGATTCTGGGAATATGGACTCATGTTTATGTGTGTATGTTGGTGGTTGTACCTGTGTCATTTAGGGTTAAGAATGTTACATTTTTGTAATCAGGGTATTTCTGGTTCCACTCAATCTTGGAGAAGTTCAAAGAGATTTTTGTGTATATTGTATTTCCGATGAGAGGATCAAGTCTGTGAGATTTTCCAGAGTACTTAGTGTTTTGTTTATGTGACTTCTGGTAACAAATAGGGTTTATTTTGTGTGTGTGTGTAGGGGGGTTGTATGTTATATTTCTGTGTGCATCCATACTTAGTGTTTGGTTATATCATGTGCATGCCTTCAGGAAGTGTAGAGTATATAGGAATGTATAAGCCTGCATTTGGAAAAGCATACATTATAATTGCATGCCCGTCAGTACCTGGGTGATAACAGACATGTGTATTTGTGGGTATGTATATATATTTTTTTAGAAAGGAAATGGTGGTGTGTGTATTCAGGGAAAGCAGGGATAAAGGTGATTTATGCATCTGTGTTTTTGGTGGGATGGCAGTGAGTTGTGGGTCATGCACCTGTTTCTAAATGTGAGGTGTTTTAATGATATCTGTGGTGGAAGGGGTTTTAATGAGTGTGCATCCTTACATGTACGTGTCTCAGCAAGAGGTGTTCACAGGTCTCTGTGGCTGGGTGGCATGTGTGCATCTGTGGCCGTAAGGGATGGCAGGAACACATTGGTTATGGCAAGCCTTTCCCAAGTGCACTGATGCTTGTTCCTGTTGATCTGGAGCTCCAACAGTGATTTCTGCGTTCTCATTCTTATCTGACTTCTGTCTACATTAGTTGTGGTGGTGGGTGGATGTGCCTCTTGGATCCTGGGCTAGTGGATGGGAGCTGATCAGGGATGGTCCCTCAGGAGTGGTGGGGGGAGCTTTTCCTCCAAGATGTAAGGTATGGCCATTGTGATTCAAAGGGACTGACTCTGGAAGGAAACTGCCAGGAGTTTCACAGATCCAAGGACAATTGTTGAGAGAGTTGTTTGTTTGTTCACCTGTTGCATCCTACCTTGCATTTTTCCCTCTGCCAAGACAAAGACAGAGACCCTAAGCACAAGTCTCCACAGAGCCCTCCCAGCTTGGTGGTGTCCTTGGCCCATATGTGCACATGACTGGCCTCATGGTGTGCATGCTCTGGCAACATCACAAGCTCTATAATTATTACACCACTGCACCTCAGTCAGATTAGGAGAGGAGTTAAGAACTGATTGTACAATGATACTTATTTTAAATTTTCCTGTGGAGCTACCCTCATTGTATTCTTTTTTTCTTAGCATGACCAAGTGAGTGATTCATCCTTTCAACCTGAATGATCCTTTCACATTTCTACTCATAGAGAACTTCCTTCTGATAAGTTTCTACTAGTGGAGAATTTACTTGGTTTTTATTTGTGTGGAAATAAGCAGAATGAGTTTAATTTTATATACATTTTCAAATATTCACAGCAAAGTTTTGCCATGTCAGCTATTTGGGAAGGCACATCAGTGGTGTTCATTAAACTTATTTTTCCATTCTTTGGAAACCAGCATGCAGCCACAGAACTTTTCTCATCTTGCAAAATTGAAGCTCATTTGTTAGACAGTAATCATCAATTTCCCTCATGCTCTAAGAAGTCACCATTCTCCTTTCTGTATTATTTTAATTACTCTGTGTACTGTACTTCATATAAGTATGATCATACAGTCTGTATTCTCAAGGTCCATCCCTACTCTACTATCGGCCAGGATTTTCTTTGTTTTTTTAGACCAAATAATACTTAATCATGTGCTACACGTAAAAAAAAAAATTCTTCCTTGGGATAGGAAAAGGGGAAAATTGTAGAATAAAATTGACCATACTATCCTATATACATATATGAAGAGACCACAGTGAGTTTTATCTTTATGTATATCTGTAAAGCACGAGTTAAGAAAATTATAAATACATGGATGGAAGACCAGAATAGAAGAAGAAAGGAAACTGGGTCAGGGAGGAAGGGAGGGAAAGGGCAAGTTCTCGAGACTGACTTGGAACAAACTATATTCCATGCTTTTGTATAACTATAATGCACAGCTAAAAATAAAAATATTCTTCCTCAATGTACCCTTGAGTATAATAAATAATTCTGTAGTAATTACAAGCATATAAATATCTCTTCAAAAGAAGTAGAATTGAAGGGTCATTTGAATGATCTTTTTGATAATTTGGGGAACCACCAATCAGTTTCCCATAGAGCCTGCACTACTTTGCATTCTAACCCACTAGGGTTCTGGCTCCATCACATTCTCAGCAGCACTGGTGTTTTCTGTCTTAGTTGTGGTGGTGGGTGGATGTGCCTCTTTGTTCCTGGACTGGAGAATGGGAGCCGATCAGGGATTTTTCTGTTTTCTGTTTCTTTCTGTTTCATCATGTGTTTGAAGCTGGATCTCATTGTGATTTTGATTTTGATTTCTCCACTTATTATTGATATTGAACATCTTCCCATGTGCTTCTCAGCCATTTGCATATCTTCTTTGGAGAAATATCTGTGCAAGTCCTTTGCCCATTTTAATATTGATTTGTTGTTTTTTTCTTATTGAGATATAAGGGCTCTTTATATCTTAGATCTTAAATTCTAATCACAAATATAATTTTCAAATGCTTTCTTGCATTTAGTGAGTCATCTTTTCACTAATGACTGTGTCCATTGATGAAGCAAAGTTTTGGGGTTGATGTAGTTCAGTTTGTTTCTTCCTTTTGGTGCCTGTGCTTTTGATGTGCTGTTCAAAAAGTCCCTGTCAAAATCCCTTGTCATGGGCTTTTTCTATTGTGTGTTATTAGTTTTATATTTCAGATCTTACACTTAGGTCCTCTATTTATGTTGAGTTAATTTTAGTCCATGGTGTCAGATAAGGGCCCAACTTCCTTGTTTCATGTGTTGCTATCTATTCAGTTTTCTCAACAGTATTTGTGGAAAATACTGTCCATTTCCATGGAATGCTGCTGTCAGAAATCACTTGAGAACTTATTTTTTTTCATTTCTGAATTTCTTACCCTGTTTTATTAATCAACATTTCTATCTTTTGTGTTTGTATGACTGGTAACTTTATAGCATGGAGTTTTGAAATTATGACAGGTTAGACCACCAATTTTGTTCTTGTTCAAAATGTTTCTGAAGTTGGTTGTTTTCACATTCCCTATCATTTTAGTTTGGAATTTTAAATTTTTGCAATGAATAATCTCTGCATCATGTACAACAAGACTGGGATCTTAATTAGAATAAGATGTATTCCATGTTTTTATGAATAAATTAAAATATTCTCTACTATCATGTAAAACGAATATGAGTAAATAAAAATATGAAATAAAAATGGTATTCATGAAAAAAAGAAGTTAGGAATTTTTTTAGGGATGAAACAGAAACTGTAGATTTCTTTGGATAGTGTTGATATGTTAACAAGTTTAAGTGTTCCTGCCCATGATCATTTGATATCTTTCACTTTTTGGTGTTATTCTAAGTTTCATTGCTTGTTTTAAAGTCTTCATGTTTGATCTACTTGATTGGGTAGTATTACATTGGGTCTAGTATTACATTTTATTTTACTTGTCAGATGAAATTGTTTTCTTGATTTTCTTTCCATATATATATATATATATATATATATATATATATATATATATATATTATTAGTGTATAGAAACACACTTTGTGTGTGTGGGGTTTTGTATTGGCACCTTTGCTGAATTTATTCATTGTGATGATTATTTTCTTGGAATCTTGAGATTCTCCAGATATAACTTTATCTCGCTGATAAACAGAGGTTTTTATACTTCTACCTTTCCATTTGGCATGCCCTCTGCCTGTACTTCTTGCAGATTGATCTGGCCAGGATTTCTAATATGTTAAAAAGAACAAGTGAAAGCATGTAAATTTGTCTTCTTTCCATTTTGGGAAGAAAATATTTTGTTTTTTGATTATTTAATGTATTAGAAGGTAATTTCTCATGTGTGATCTTTATTTTGTTGTTGTTTGCATTTTTCTTTTTTTTTTTCAGTATCAAGAATTGCATTCATGGTCTCACATATGCTAGACATGCATTCTCCCAACAACAGAACTAAATCCTGACCCTCTTAAAAATGTTGAGACAGAATCTGGTCAAGGGGTTCAGGGTGGTTTAGAACTTATGTGTTTTGTGCCTTGGACTTTGAATAGCTGGGATTACAGGTATACACCATATCATCCAGCTGTTTTTCTTTCTTCTATTTCTAGTTGTTTTCAACTTCTAATCATGCAAGATTTTCTTGCAAGATGGATGCAATGACAAGGTTTGTAGTTCAAAGTTCTTTTTGTGAACAGATAATTGAAGGAGACACTCACTAGACAGAGCATGAGGAGTTACTGAAGTGAGAGTACACTGCCTTAGATAAGGGGCAGTGGGCTCACCCATGGGAATGGGAGGCCTTGAGGCAGAGAAGGAACTGGGAAGCTGGCTTTGACAAATAAAGAGACCAGATCTGGGATGCTAAAGTTAGTGATAGGATATGACTATCACTCCATAGGATATGACTACAACTGAGTTTGGCAAATAAAAATTTCTATCAACAGAGAATATTGATAGAAATTTTGTTTCTGTAGCTTCATTGGGAACTTGACTAATTTTAGATGAGATTAAGTAGAAGAATTTGTTTAATACTGCCCTACTTCTCAAATTAGAAGCCTACTGACTGCTGGGGGTAGATTCTTTATGTGTTATGATATGGTGTATACCTGTTATCCCAGCTATTCAAAGTCCAAGGCAGAAAACACAACCACTTATATTCTAGCTACTGCAGGGCTTGGAACACCTCATTTGACCAAAGAATCCCTTCGAACTAAATGGAGGTCAGGAGCCTTACCAGAAAAAGGCGAGAGACTTAATCCAAAATTACTGTTCTTTTCTGTAATTTTAGTTTTGGATGGACATATGGGATCTTTATTTAGTTTCATGGGGTGCTGAGAATCTAATCCACAGCCTCACCCAGTGCCAAGAGGTTGATTCAGACACATCCCTTCACAAAGCACTTTACCAAAGAGCCACAGGTGAGGCCCCTTCATTTCCATTTCGAATCTGTTTTCTTGAGGCTTCACAAAGGGATGGTCTGAGGTGAAGACCTTCCTGTCATGAAGGGGAATTGAACAATAGGTAAGAAAACAGCCCAGGGACAGACTTTTCCACAAGATGAACACTAGGGCATTGACAGCTCCTGATCATGCTACTTAGGTTGCTATCTAGCCAAGCAGGGTTTCTCCACTGAGACCCTTACCGGTCACAGTGATTTCTGAGTTTTCTGAGATGCTTGGCATTCCTTTCAACAATCCAGGAAATGGCCATTTCACAGAGATTGGAGCTGGTACATATCTTGGACACAAAATCACGAGCCCCTTCTGGAGAGTGGCCAAAATTCAGGAAAAATTCAGGAACTTAGGAACATAGTAGGTGTTGCCCATCTGCAAAGCAAGCAGCAGTCTATTCATATATTCACCAGATGAGTGCTGGAAAGCTTTCCACTAATGCATTCTGTTCTCAATTCTTTGTTTCCAGAGACTCAGTAAAAACTACCTGAGATCAGGTTTTGGAAGGGCACAGCCAAGAGTAGGAGAGATTAAAGGCTCAGTCACTGTAATCTCCTCTGCCACCTACAAGGTTGTGAACTGCTGAGCATTTTCCATTCCTGTATGTATTCACAGATATTCTTCTTCTTCTCCCTCTAATTGTGTATAACTTGGGGTGATGGTAATGTCAAGGCATTGTTCTGGATGACAGTGGGAAGTGATCTTGTGTAGCACATGTTCATATACACATTGGATTGATTTTAATATTTTCCCTTTGAAGTATTGAATCTCTGACCCTAACCCATAACCTACTAGACTCTGAGTACTAATCCTAACATATGCATAAAAGCAAACCTAAAATAAAGAAATGCAGGCAGTTCATAGGAGGAATTGTGTATACTTTGATTTTCCTTTTGCTTTATCAAGGGTATGTGTTATAACACTAGTCACATTTTCATTCTAATACTTCTCCATGGATCGTCAAATTTAACAAATATATAACTTATGGATTCCCTTTCTCTGTAGGCTGGGTCAGAACATGTATTGTTATATACATATATATTGCCCTTCCTGCTATCACAGGTACATTCATGTGAGTACTCTGACTTTGGCAAATACAAATTCCATGAACAGATCACTCCCCCCAAACCCCAGGGCAACTGAAAGTTCAACCAATGGTGAGCTCCATAGTTGAACAAGTTTATACATAACCCCATGTAGAGTCAAATGAATATTTTTGTGATCTTTGAATGATATATGTTCCATTAAGAATTTGGATTTGAATATCTATTGCTACTTTTACATGTATTTAATGTATATATTTCTCTCTCTCTCATATATATATATATATATATATATATATATATATATATATATATATATATATATATATATTCATTGAAAGGAGTTTTCTCACCCCTTAATGGTTCCTGAAAGAATCAAGACCCACAGTGCCACCTAATTCATCCTTGAATTATGTCTAGACCAATACAGTGTAATATTTGAAATTCTCATGACCAGGAAGCACTGGAGATCCATCGGATCTCCTGTTGCTCATCATGACTGAACCAGATAGTGCTTTTTTTGACTGGAATTCATGAAAATGGTGTAGAACAGAGATGCCATTGAGTTGGAGCCTGCTCGGAACTGGGCCTGGGGCAGTAGAGTGCGGGTGTATGATAAAACATCTATGGTGGAGCCATGTGGATCTGTCATTGGCTTCCAAATGACATGTGACTGACATGGGGCAGTCAGCAGACCCTTATATGTAAAGGCCTCTTGTTGTGGGGAGAGGCTTTGGGGTGATAATCAGAATCAGATTGCTACTCTAAGTGGGAAAGATGTATGGGATATCAGCCCAGTTGGTGTTTTCTCTTGCAAAACCTGACTCACCACATGTGACAGAACTCCCTCCAGTGCTGTGTCCCAGTTTGTTGTAGGGACAAATGAAGCAAGGCACTGAAGATAGCAGGAAACAGTTTTATTTGGCTGCAGCCAGGTTCAGAGAGCACAGCTTTTGCTGTTAATAATCAATCCCTCCAAGTTCAGGGAGTTTCAGAGTTTTATACCCAGCATGTAAGTAGAGAGGCTCAGAAGTTCATGGTCTGCAGGAGTTCACATAAAAGCAGCTTTCTCTTTCACTGTTCTGGGCAAGTTAACCCTTCAAGGACAACACTTGAGAAGAGGAGAACTTCTTCTTCCCTTTCTTCCTCCCTCTGCCAGCTGTTACCATGGAGCCCATTTGTAACTTGTCTTTAAAATGTGGACATCTCTGTGAAGCCCAGCTCAAGGCCAGAGGCCTTGTTTGCACATTTCTTAAAAGTACTATACTGGATATATTTGTGAAAATAGTAAGTGGGTGTCCAGCACCTGGAGTGCTGGTATCTTCCTGGCCAGTGGCCAAGTAAACAGGGCAACACAAAAATAGAAAGTTTATCTACATTGAACTCTTTTGCAGAGACTCTTTGGCTGACAGTCCCCAAATTAGCCATGGTGAAGCGGACTTTTCTGTGGAGAAAGGGGGTACCACTTCATTGGGTCCCCCTCTTCCTCCAGGGAGAAGTCTTTTCTGCTGTCCTTTAATAAAGCTTCAACTTTCCTCTCTAAACTTGCCTTGACATGCTTCTCTGGTGTTATACTTCAGCATTGGGAAAGCAAGGCCTCATTACCAGTAAACAGCAGTAACAATAACAGTCAGAGGACAGAGATAATGCCAAAAATAAAGTCAACATTTAGAATTGAAGATAATAATAATCTTTAGTGATACAAATTCCTTAATTTAATACTTTAAAAATAATAGCAACAGGTTGCCAGGGAGCAAATTTGTGACATATGCAGTCAAGGGGAGAAATAAAGAATGTCCATGCGTTTCTGCCCCTTTCAATTCTTTATTCACTCAAATTCTTAATACAACTTTACTCTATAGGTTCCTAATGAAGAAAACAACAATCCTTAATGATAGGCACTGCAGTGGAGATAATCAAATAACACCAAGCAATTCTAGATTAATTAATTCCCAGAAAACAATTTTAGATTAATTCTGAACATTGCAAAACAGATTTAATCATGACAGGCTAGTGACAGACATTTCCTCTGAATGCTAAGTTCAAAACTCTCAAGCCTTAGGCTTTATGTCCTGCAGATGCACACTCACTCAGACAGCAGTGATCAGGTCCCAAACCAAAACAGGATTTTTCTGGTGGGGAGTGGATGACCAGTTGAGGAGAGGGTCACAGGGAGAAGTTGCAGCTCTCACAAAGGTCCAGACAAGGTGGTAGAGTTTGAGAGCAGTGAGGATCACACAGAGAATAGGAAAATGTTGGCAAGTGATGGGATGTCAGTGAAGGTCCTCATCAGGCTCTCCAGCTGGAGTACATACTTGTTTAGGCTTGATGAATCCCTGTTTATTCACTCTATTTTTATACTATTTTTTTAAACACACCTTGTAATTATCAGGTGCCACCAGATTTCTCATTTACCCTGAGGTCAGAAATATCTGCTCTGGTGGTCTCCATCCTGATATTCTCACCTTTGACTCTTATCAGGAAAGGAAAGCCTGCCAGAGGCTTTATTCAGTTTATCAGGGTGAAGGGAAGTAATTTGTCTGAGGCCATATTAGAGGGCTCTGTGGGTGTGCCTGGTGATAAATGACCTCTAATAATGACCTCAGGTTTCAAAATGGAGTTTTTTAAATGGAGTTAGAAACTGATGTGACTCCATTTTTGAGAAACCAGCCTCTACGTCAGAGCAAAGCCTGTCCAAAGCAGGGAGTTACCCTTGTCCATGGAAAAACTCAGAGTGCTTCTAGGCATATTCCCACCCTGCTGAGTTGTTTGTGAATAACTGGAGAGATCTTCCATGCCAAGTGATCCTGACTCAGTTACACTAGGTTAGGACCCATAGCAACCCCCTAGCTACCACAAAAAGCATGAGACACAGAAAATACCTGAAACACCAGGTGACCTTCCCAGTAGTTTTGTTGATTGGTGAAATAATTAGGCAAGTTTATCATATACACTCTTGCAACCTCTCATGGCCTAAACCAATCAGTTCAAATGTATCCACAACTTGAACTAACCAATCACCCTTACACAACTTGTTCCTGCCAATGAATGTGCTAATCAATGTTAAGAGTTGTTGTTTGACTTTTCTGTGATGTGAAATGATTAGCTGTGTGATATTGTGATGCATACAGTATCCCCCAAAATCTATTAATCCTCACTGAATTAAGGGTCAAGACTCACTCTTTGGGACCACTGTATCTGAAATGGTTGTGAGTCCAGGCTTGAGCTTACAATAAACACTCTTGTGTGATTGCATCAGATTCAGCTCCTGGAGGCCTATTGGGGTCCCATGAATCTGGCATTACAGGAGTTGCTTAGGCTAAGGCCTAAGGCCATTCTCACACAACCCCTTTCACCTTGACAGCTCTTCTGCAGATAAACAGAAGCCATAACACATAACTCCTGTCTTCATAAACTTGATCTCTTGAGTCCAGTGTCATTTCAAGTTCTGGGTTTAAAAAGACATATTCATTTTCCTTGATGTTTTCAATAAAGCACACAGAATTCTTAGAAATAGCTTGAAAGGATAACAATGTTATATTGCAAAACTTCATGAACTTTCAAATTGCTTGCTGTGTGTGACTGACCAGTATGTGAAAGGCCTTGGGGATATGTGAATATATTATGAATATAATAGAGAGAAATCTTGAGACTTTTTTCTTACTGTACACACATCCTGAGGCCAAATGAGGCGGTTTACTAGAGGTCATTTCTCAAAAAAGAGATAATGATCATAAAGGAATAAATTAACCTATATATTATAAATAAATCTAATATATATTTGATTAAAATTGAGGACATATATGGTCATGCCAAATAGTTTGCTGAATCATTTCAATTACAGTTATTTAGTTATTTTAATGTTTTGCTTACTATCTGCATTAGAGACATCGTTGACCTGCAATTCAGGAAAACTGTAAATTCTAGCACTGAATTTATCAGGTTTTGACACTTTGATATATTACTTATTGCCATAGGATCTCTTGTTTCTCAATGTGTATATTTATAAATTTACACATTCTAGAAGGTTTTAGAAAGATAAAAGAAAATATGTATTAAAAGAGTAGTTTAAAAAGCTCTTTAATATACCATTGCTATGGTTATTAAATAGCATTTTCTTTTTAAGAATGTATTAACCTGGGGCTGGGGATGTGGCTCAAGCAGTAGTGCACTTGCCTGGCATGCATGCAGCCCAGGTTCGATCCTCAGCACCACATACAAACAAAGATGTTGTGTCCGCCAAAAACTAAAAAATAAATATTAAAATTCTCTCTCTCTCTCTCTCTCTCTCTCTCTCTCTCTCTCTCTCTCTCTCTTTAAAAAATAGAATGTATTAACCAGCAATATGTGTACAACAATAACATAATAAATAAATATATGGTACAAAAAAATAAACATAAATTAATAAATGTTAAATGATTTATTTTATAATAATATTGGTAAAAAAAAACCCAGAGGTGAAAATAAACATTTAAATAATGATACATGTACATGTCCATTTTTATTAAGGTATAGTGAAATACATCTATTTTTGTAATATACTTTTGTTCATGAAAGCATCATAAATATTATTATCAAATATTATTGTAGCTGCACAAAATTAAAAATCCAAATTGTACATATATCAGTAAATAAATGGCTTTTAGTGACTGAAATTTCTGAGTCTGTTATTGTGAAACACAAATATTCAGTAAAATATGCTCTGAAGAAAACCTCAATTTGAATATGTAAAAACATAGAAAGGAGTATTTAGAGTTGTTTTACCATGAGATTAATTTAAAATACTTTTGATACCCGAACAAATACTCTGAAGTTTTTACTCTTAAGAAATACATATGAAAGAGTACAGCAATTCTGTCTATGAGTAATGCAAGCATAAGAGAAAGATGATAAGAATATTAAGTAAGCCTCAAAAATCTGAGGATCATGAAATAAATAAATTCTTGGCAAGAAAATATCAGAATCAATTTTGATGTAAAGTCAAAACTAATAAGCATTCTAATTTACCAAATCTTAATGATTTTATATATTAGAGAAAAGAAGTCAGAATTTTAAGCAAATACTTGAGAAATGGGTGTGCACAACAAGGTTTAACCTCAGAAAATTTTATACATCCCCTGTGTCTGTCCATGTGTGTCTCTCACGTCTTTCCACTGTGACATCAAAAAAAAAAAAAAAATGAAGAACAAGTTTTTGAGTAATTATATTTAGGTCTTTAAAAAGTTAAAGAAAATAATTAGCTCTCTTTATCTATTTTTAGAAGTAATTTGCCTTCGTATTTCTTCAATAATTAATGATTACCCTGTGCTTGTTGCTCATACTACAGAATGTGTAGAACCACCCAGAATGAGAGCACTATTTAAATAATGTCAGAACAAAAAGTGCTACAGAAGAGTAGGAACTGAAAAACAAGGACAAAGCCAGTGCAGGACCACACAGCATTTAGGGCTATATCAAAGAGGAATGGAGTTGGTCTTAAGAGGTCTGATGTCCCTTAGCCAAGACAAAGAACTAGTACATACTGTCTTAAAAAGATTTTTCTTCAAATCTTATATTTTAATGGATACATGGTAAGAATCCAGAAGTTAAATGTAAACTAGCAAATTTACATTCATTTCTGGGACACTTTTACTTCTAGTTCTCTAGATTAATTAATTTTAATGCCTTTCACCATATTCTAGCTATGGTAGATAACTTTTTCTTATTCAACATTTATCAGGTAATTTACAAAGGACTCCATTACAGAATACAGTCATTTTTAAAAATTCATAAAGCAACAGATGAAATTGTTTAAAACACAGACACAGTAATATCACAGGATATAAAGTCTGTGTAGAAACCATGGTCTTTATGTTTAGCTCCTAGTTTAAAGAAAGGTTGAGTGGCTTGGATGTTTAGTTTTAAACCTTATCTCAAAAAACTTGAAAGAACTTCTCCTGTGTCTTTAGACAGGGAGACTGGTGGTAACTCAGGGACAACTGTGGGTTTGTCACCTTTATTCATGATCACTTTTTACTTTGTGGAAAGACTTTAAACTCTTTGAAGATTCACATTCCCACTCAGCAGTAAGGAATTTTATTTTTTCATGTTCTATCTCCCCTTTTCCATATCTCATTTCTCTCATTTTAGAATCATGTTAGGAAAATTTAATCTCCTTGTCCAATCTTCTGTTTTCATTCTGAAGGATCTTTTCAACATTATCTTCCAGGTTTTATAATAGCCATCTATTTAAAAAAAAAAATTAATCTTGTTCTTAATATACAAATTCTCTGCCTTCATTTTTGAGTTTTGCACCTGGTGAGGTGTGATTCATTGAGTTCAGGTTTGAAAAAATAATTTTTAAGTTATAAAGTTTCTATCATATATATTAAGATAAAGAAACAGTTTTAAAGTTACCATATTTGCTATAATATTTTAAGTACAATAATTTTAAATTACAAATATTTAAAATACATTAATTTTCTTTCTCATTTGGCAATCTTAATGAAGGCATAATGGCTCATTCTATTTTTTACTTATAATTTTATCCAATTAAATATGCCTTTTCCTTTATTATTCATGTAAAATTATTAATATAAATTCATCACTGGTTAAGAGACATGAGTCAGCCAAGAGGCAAGTTAAATAAAAATTTAAGTTTTTCTCCATACACAAAATAACTATCTAAGCATACTTTATGCTGGAAAAATCCTTCAAGATGGCAAGTAGCACAAGCAAGTGTGCTGAAGGCTGAAACTGATTCTGAAAGCTAATGCCTCTCCCACAGCACACCATCACAAAGTGAAGATTTCTAAAGTCTGGGAGACTAAGGTGGATATTTTTCATGGAAACACGTACTCTTGTGATACTAACAAATTGTAGAAGAAAAATGATTCATAAAACCCATGAAAGGCAGGAACCCCAGAGTTCTGAGAACTATCTCAGATGTAAGCCACCCAGTAGACCTGCCTGACCATTAGATTTTGTTCACTTTAGACCTTTTAGAGTGGGAAATAAACATTGATTAAATAAATCACTGAGATGTGAGGTTCTAAACAACACTTATTTTCTCAACTATACAGTCTAAAACATTACTCCTAATGGATTAAAGCACAAGTATCTGGGACATATTTTTCAAGGCTTTTTAATTTTATTAGAATATACATTTAATGTGCCACATTCTTTTCTAAATTTCTTATGGAACAATATCAAAGATTTGACATTATGCTTGACCATACTTAGGGAGTCCCTTCAAGAACTGTAGAGTCATTCCATTCATGCCAAGATGATATCATATTTACATAAAGAGTGAGTTTTTAGGTTATTTGGGGTATAAGGTACAGATTCTATTCAAAACATTAGCAAAAGAAAATACAATCATTGTCAGATGAAGTTCTGATATGCTGGGAGCCATTAGCCAAGTAGGTATGACAATTTCCTTGCCAGCGTACCCCATGTTGCTTAGTGGAAGGACTCGTGGAAATAGGACATTTTGCAGTGACATTGCATGTAGTGACCTTGCTCAAGGACCAGGGCGGATTAGGGTGTTCCCGGTTTAGGATAATCGGGTTTAGGGCATTCCAGGTTTAAGATTATTCCTGCTGGGAATAGGGCGTATCCTGCTGCCTGAGTTCCCCTTGAGTTCTCACGGGATTCAGACAGTATTTTTTGGGAGATAGAAGCCCAGTGGAGGTGGATTTGGGCAGAGAACGTGGATTTCCCCAGAACGTGATTGTAGACGGCTGGTGTGAGTTTGGGAATAAAGAGTTGCTGTTTGAATCTACAAGCTGTGTGGTGGATCGTGATTGTGTGCCCAGCCAGACTGTGGCATTTGTGCCCAGCCAGACTGCCGCACTGATATATAAAAATAAAATAACTTAAAAAAATTCCAAGCTGGGCATGGTGGCGAATGTCTGTAATCTTGGTTGGCTCTAGAGATTAAGGCATGAGAATTGCAAGCTCAAAGCCAGTCTCAGAAATTCTGCAAGATTCAGTCTCAAAAAAAAAAAAAAAAAAAAAAAAAAAAAAAAAAAAAAGAAAAAGAAAAGAAAAGAAAGAGCTGGGGTTTGGCTCATTAGTTAAGCATCTGTGGGGTCAATTCCTGATTTAAATAATAATACTAATAATAATTCTAAATGACATCATGATAAACACAATAAAAATTTGTAACTGAACCTTTTTTTGGTGGTACTGGGGATTAAACCCAGGGCCTTGTGCATGTGAGGCCAGCACTCTATCAACTGAGTTATATCCCCAACCCTATAACTGAACATCTTACTAGACTCTAGTTTCCTTCTGTGACTTTTGTGATTTTGCTATTCCTTCTCTTATTCTATACTTTCTGCCAAAATTTTCTTCAGAAACAAAAAACTCCCTCTTTCCACAAATTATCTTCATAAAGAAAAATTTCTGGACATCTTCACCCCTTTGGTAAGGATTGTCAAGTCTTCTATTATGAGTTAAATACTCTATCCTGTTCTTTAATTCGGTACTTCTGCCTGTTTTTCTGTCCTTTTGTTTAAAATTGTGATTTATAACTGCATAGTTACAATTATGGTTTACATTGCTTCCTTGCCTTAGAACAATTAAGCCTTTTGCACACTTATCTCTAAACCCCAATACTCATGCTTTGATTTTTCTTTGTGTTCAGCTACATCACCAAGGTGGTTACAGGTCTTAATGCAAGCAGTTTCTGTTTGATCTGGTCCTGGCTTCCTCCCTCCCATGTATGGTGCTCAAATTTTTTGTGCTTGGTGAGACTTTTAGTGAGGTTACATCTCATATACCAGTTTTGATGTAATGAGATGTCTTTTTGCAAATGTGGTGGATGTGATAAGTGGATGTGATATTGGGACTTCACTTATTGCAGATAAGTGACTGCAGTGTCTACCTCTCTTGCTATGAGGTCTTCTTCATGGTATAAAAACATTGTCTTATCCCTTGTTTACAAAACTTGAATTGATGGAGTATACAAACCAAGCTTCATGTAGTTCTGATCTCAAAAGTTATGACCACTACATGTCTACATTGTATAGAGCACTTGCTTTTTTTCAGGGCTACTTTACTTTAGAGAACTCTGAAAAAAATCTTTTATAACACATAAGTAAAGAAAACAGGGCTGGGGATGTGGCTCAAGCGGTAGTGTGCTTGCCTGGAGTGCATGCGGCCCGGGTTTGATCCTCAGCACCACATACAAACAAAGATGTTGTGTCCGCCAAAAACTAAAAAAAAAATAATAAAAAATAAAATTCTCTCTCTCTCTCTCTCTCTCTCTCTCTCTCTCTCTCTCAAAAATAAATAAATAAATATTTTTAAAAAAGAAAACAATATTGGGCATGTTCAAATTTTCCAGAAAAATTTGAGAGCAATTATTAATGATTGACATATAATCAAACTGAGATTCCCAGAGTTAAGTGATATATCATAGTTTATAAAGTTACTAAGTGAGAAAAGCTAAGATTCAAATGAAATATAGCTAAGGTTTTACACCTAAAAAATACTATAATATTCACAAAGTCTTACACCTAATACATTATGAGGCAAGGCTATTACTTTATTGGCTTCTCCATTTAATATTTTCATTTTAGAAACATTTTATTAGTAGAAATAATAGTATTTCTGATGATAAATATATAAGAAAATATTCAACACCTTCAACATCCACAATGTTCAATAGAAACCATGTAGAGATTTTATACCTTTATATCAGATTTTTAGAAAAAGCATTTATAATCTGATAGTTAAAATCATTTTTTAAATTGTGCTACTATAAACATTGTTGTAGCTACATTCTTGTAGTATGCTGTGATGCCTTTCAGTATATGAATTGATAAAGAAAATGTTCTTTTTGTACAAAATGGGATAATGCTCATCATTAAAGAGAATGAAATCATGGCATATGCAGGTAAATGGATGGAGCTGAAGAATATTACGCTAAGTGAAGTAAGCCAATCCCCCCAAACCAAATGCTGAATGTTTTCTCTGACATAAAATTGCTGATATGTAATGGAAAGGAGGGAGAAGCATGGGAGGAATAGACAAACTATAAATAAGGCAGTGGGGAGGAAGGGGAAGAAAGGGAGCATGGGGATAGGAAAGTGGTGGAATTAGATGGATGTCATTACCCTAAGTACATGTATGAAGACATGAATGGTGTGACTCTGTTGTGTACAAGAGATATGAAAAATTGTACTCTATTTGTGTAATATGAATTACAATGCATTCTACTCTCTTTTATAACAAATTAGAATAAAATCTAAAAATTATGTTATAAAAGATTGTGAGCAAATTCAGAGGAAATAAAATATTTAAATACAAAAATAAAAAAGCATGTTTATATATGTTGAAATGTTTTATATATTCCATTGTGGAGTTTGTAATACTCAAGAATAATTGTAACATATTATGAAAAAAAGCAAATACTTTTGAAGCAACTAAAATATATTCATTTATTACAAAAGTAATATATTGTCTCATTTAAATCTATTCTTTGAATGAGAGAGAGGAAAACAGAATACAAAGAGTGATTAAGAAAGTAAAACAAAATAGGTAGAAGTGGAAAACTAAATATACAAATGAAGAAAGAAGTCTTAAGTACTAGAGAATCCATGCTAAAAATAAAAAAAAGTAGTGAATGCATGATAAGACTGTGAGGAATGACAGATTATGTATCCTCTGATAAATCTCTGAAAACTTATTTTCTTGGGATAAAGATAACATATGAAACTACTTCTCACAAGTTTAGACACGATTTTGTAATTACTTATTCATGAAAGTTTATTAAATAATATCAATACTAGATACTTCCTGGAATTTTTCTCCAAGTCGATGAAATCTTTTATATGTTTTAGAATATGTATGTGCATGTGCACTCTAGAACACTATGTATAAATGTATATATGTTTTATCTAAGGTTAACTTTTATATGTATGTGAAATAATTTGATTCTGTTAAATTTTTCTAAACATAATGGTAAATAAAATATTTTTGTAGAAAATATAATGTGAGTGATCTGTTTATTTTAAAGTGTCTGAATTTTTTTTACATAACTGGCTTTGTAAAGCCAGTCATTTCTATATTTTAAATATAGCAACAAATGAAAATTCAAGAAAAAAAGGACTGTGTATTAGACTTGTGTACCCTCACTACTTGTGTGTGTGTGTGTGTGTGTGTGTGTGTGTATATATATATATATATATATATATATATATATATATATATAGAGAGAGAGAGAGAGAGAGAGAGAGAGAGAGAGAGAGAACAATTTTTTCCTGTGATCCTTTTTCAAGTAACTTATATTACAGGTGTGCATCAAAATTCTAGAATCCCCCTACCCTTCTTCTTCTTATTATTATTTTGAGTGGCTGTGAATTGCATTAAATTCCTTGGGTTGATTTACTTTGAGGGAGAATTTCCTTCCAATAGTAGGACCTAACCCAGACAGAAGTGCATTGACACATATCACTGTATATAAGGTTAAAGCAACTTGTGAATAAATATGTATATATTTTTATTTATGGAAATGATATCACAGTTAGTTTAAATTTTTATTTCACTTTTCTGTTCACTGATCTTATGAAAAACAGTTTGAGGTTTAAACTCATTAGCAATTTCCTTATGCATCAAGGTCCCCATATCTCTCACCCCTAAAAAGAGACTCACAAGTATAATTTTAAAGTTTTTTCTATTCAAATTAAAAATGAAAAACAAAAGTTAGGCACAGTGGCATACACCTGTAATCCAAGTGGCTCAGGATGTGGTTGCAGGAGAACTGTGAGTTCAATGTTACCTTCAGCAAAAAGTAAGGCACTAAGAAACTCAGTAAGATCCTGTCCTTAAATGAAAAAGAAGGAGGAGGAGGAGGAGGAGGAGGAGGAGGAGGAGGAGGAGGAGGAGGAGGAAAAGGAGGAGAAGGAGAAGAAGAAAATAAGAGCTTAAACAAATTGTAACTAAAAACTCTATATTCAATATATTATCATTGCTTGACACTATGAATTTATTAATACATACATGCACTTTTGGAAAACCATCTTAATATTCACTATTTACCTGAAGTCTCAGGCATATCTCAGTTTACTGTATCCAAATTTCACATTGAGAGCTATGGATTCATTGACATCAGGAAGATGAAAGGCCTGAACCACTCATTTGTATGTCCTAGGTGATGGAATACACTTCCTGGACATATTCTCAACAGGGACAAAGAACAGGAGAGACAGTGCACATTGAGACAGCTGGCAGCTCCAACCCAAAACTGTACAAATGTGGACATTATTTCTCACTAGATTCTAAGAACAGATTCATTCCCATTTCAGATCCCACATAGTAAATATAAAGAATTGATGTCACAGGAGGTGGATGGTGCCAGGTCTTCAGATTTTTCAGTAGCCCAGACTCTATGATATAAATACATTAAAGGGAAACTTATCTGCAATTTTACCTTGACCCTAGAGGCAGAATTGAGATATTTAGCTTTTATAATTGTGCTAATATTCATACCAAATTTATAAGGTAGTGGGAGAATATTTTCACAATTAAAGGCATATATGTCTATAAATATTTTTCTATAGTTCAATAGAGTTTATTAAGAGAGTCAACAAAATTTTAATGAAGAAAAAATAAATCACTGTCTATAAGATGACTGCTGTTTTTCATACAACCTCTGCACATCATGTGATTGAAACCTGGCATCCAACCTATAGTGAATAAATTAAGTAATTATCTGTCACTAATTAACTCATTCTAAAACTTATTAGCTCATATTTGGGATGGTCATCAATTTAGGCTCAGTTCACCTGGAATCTTTCTGCATATGATTAGCTGATGGTTGGTAAATACACTGAACTTTAGAGTATAATCTGGCTGCCAATAAAACACCCTGATGTTTTTTCCCAAAATAACTCATGATTAAAAAAGTATTGTGGGCTTGTTATCATGGAGGTAACAGTGTTATGAAAGCAAAAACAAAAACATTCAAATGTTTCTTGACCAGATACCTGACTGCTCTTTCATAGCAAACAGCATTACATAATTCATAAAAAAAAATAATAAGAGACCATATTCAACGTTTTGGAAACACATTCTACATTTTTCTAGAGTAGGAGGAAAAACATATCATCTACTTTCTGTATATAAATGAAGCTGAAGAATTGTTACATGTTGGCATTTATGATTATTGTACCTTTTATAATCGATGAGGTTCACATAGGTGTTCAGTGTGAAAGAATATTTTCTAAGTCTCACAAGAATATTTGCTAAGTAAATTTACTGGACTTCAGGTTAAACTTTACCTTATCTCAAAGCCAAAACTCACCTCCTCTAGGTTAGATGAGTTATCAATATTTTCATATTCTCTTGGATGTTAGATAGTGACACTTATTCAAAAGAGCAGAATTTGTTTCTTTTGTACCAGAGATCTTACCCAGGGGCATTTAAGCACAAAGTCACACCTCCAGCCCCATTTTATTTTATTTTATTTTTTGTAACAGGGATTGAAGCCAGGGGCACTTAACCCTGGGCCACATCCCCAGCCCTATTTTGTATTATACTTAGAGACAGAGTCTCACTGAGTTTTCTAGGGTCTCACTTTGGCTGAGGGTGACTTTGAATTTACCATCTTCTTGCATCATTTTCCCATCCTTCTGGGATTATGGTTGTGTGCACCTTGCCCAACACAGTCGTGTTTTTTTTTGTTTGTTTGTTTGTTTGCTTTAGTATTTACTCAGTTGCTGAAGCTGTCCTTGAATGTGATATCTCACTGCCTAAATATCCTGAGTCACTGAAATTACAGAAACACATCACCATACCGGTTCTTTTCAGTTCACACAAAGGCAGAATTGGGACGTCAAACAGAAAGAGAGCTGTTAAAATCACCCCATCTTAAATGGTGTCTTATTTTCTAATATTTAAACATTGGACTTGTTTTGACACATAATGAGGAAATAGTATTTTAATCGGGAGTCTGTTGATTCTCATTTCATCTATACAATTTGTTACAGTTCAAAACTTGATTTAATTTGAAAATATAATTCATCCTGTAAAATTTCTGTGCTTTCTCTTCTTTCTGTTAGAATACTGGTTTTAATGCCTGTGGAAAATTTTTACAGCTAGAGAGAAGTCTATATACTAAAATATTAATAGTATTAATTTTAATCATATTTTTGTTTCATATTTCTAACTTAGTTAGCAATATGAAGAATTGAACTCATAACTCCTCTATCACTGAGTTATACTCCAAGATCTTTTTCTTCTTTGTTTTATGACAGGGTTTTTCTCAGTTGTCAAGGCTAATCTAAAACTTTTGATCCTCAAGCATCAGAAACCTGTATCACCAGTATTGAAGTGCATGACTGTGTACATGGCTATTTTGTAACATTCTTAAAGTTGAGTATACAAACTCACCCAATTGTGCATTCCTGTAACTCTAGTTACTCCCAAGGATGAGACCACCATACAATAATCATGGGAGACTTCAACACACCTCTCTCACCAATGGACAGATCTTCCAAACAAAAGTTGAATAAGGAAACTATAGAACTCAATAACACAATTAATAAACTAGACTTAATTGACATATATAGAATATACTACCCAACATCAAGCAGTTACACTTTTTTCTCAGCAGCACATGGATCCTTCTCAAAAATAGATCACATATTATGTCACAGGGCAACTCTTAGACAATATAAAGGAGTAGAGATAATACCATGCATCTTATCTGATCATAATGGAATGAAACTGAAAATCAATGATAAAAGAAGGAAGGAAAAAGCATACATCACTTGGAGAATGAACAATAGGTTACTGAATGATCAATGGGTTATAGAACACATCAAGGAGGAAATTAAAAAATTCTTAGAGATAAATGAAAACACAGACACAATATATCGGAATCTATGGGACACATTGAAAGCAGTTCTAAGAGGAAAATTCATTGCTTGGAGTTCATTCCTTAAAAAAAGAAAAAAAACAACAAATAAATGATCTCATACTTCATCTCAAAATCCTAGAAAAAGAAGAGCAAAACAACAGCAAAAGAAGTAGAAGGCAAGAAATAATGAAAATCAGAGCTGAAATTAATGAAATCGAAACAAAAGAAACAATTGAAAAAATTGACAAAACTAAAAGTTGGTTCTTTGAAAAAATAAACAAAATCAACAGACCCTTAGCCATGGTAGCAAAGAGAAGAAGAGAGAGAACTCAAATTACTAGCATACGGGATGAAAAAGGCAATATCACAACAGACACTTCAGAAATACAGAAGATAATCAAAAATTATTTTGAATCCTTATACTCCAATAAATTAGAAGATAGTGAAGGCATCGATAAATTTCTTAAGTCATATGATCTGCCCAGATTGAGTCAGGAAGATATAGACAACCTAAACAGACCAATATCAATTGAGGAAATAGAAGAAACCATCAAAAGACTACCAACTAAGAAAAGCCCAGGACCGGATGGGTATACAGCAGAGTTTTACAAAACCTTTAAAGAGGAACTAATACCAATACTTTTCAAGCTACTTCAGGAAATAGAAAAAGAGGGAGAACTTCCAAATTCATTCTACGAGGCCAACATCACCCTGATACCTAAACCAGACAAAGACACTTCAAAGAAAGAAAACTACAGACCAATATCTCTAATGAACCTAGATGCAAAAATCCTCAATAAAATTCTGGCGAATCGGATACAAAAACATATCAAAAAAATTGTGCACCATGATCAAGTAGGATTCATCCCTGGGATGCAAGGCTGGTTCAATATATGAAAATCAATAAATGTTATTCACCACATCAATAGACTTAAAAGTAAGAACCATATGATCATCTCGATAGATGCGGAAAAAGCATTCGACAAAGTACAGCATCCCTTTATGTTCAAAACTCTAGAAAAACTAGGGATAACAGGAACATACCTCAATATTGTAAAAGCAATCTATGCTAAGCCGCAGGCTAGCATCATTCTGAATGGAGAAAAATTGAAGGCATTCCCTCTAAAATCTGGAACAAGACAGGGATGCCCTCTCTCACCACTTCTGTTCAACATAGTTCTCGAAACACTGGCCAGAGCAATTAGACAGATGAAAGAAATTAAAGGCATAAAAATAGGAAAAGAAGAACTTAAATTATCACTATTTGCAGATGATATGATTCTATACCTAGCAGACCCAAAAGGCTCTACAAAGAAACTATTAGAGCTAATAAATGAATTCAGCAAAGTGGCAGGATATAAAATCAACACGCATAAATCAAAGGCATTCCTGTATATCAGTGACAAATCCTCTGAAATGGAAATGAGGACAACCACTCCATTCACAATATCTTCAAAAAAAATAAAATACTTGGGAATCAACCTAACAAAAGAGGTGAAAGACTTATACAATGAAAACTACAGAACCCTAAAGAGAGAACTAGAAGAAGATCTTAGAAGATGGAAAAATATACCCTGTTCATGGATAGGCAGAACTAACATCATCAAAATGGCGATATTACCAAAAGTTCTCTATAGGTTTAATGCAATGCCAATCAAAATCCCAACGGCATTTCTTGTAGAAATAGAGAAAGCAATCATGAAATTCATATGGAAAAATAAAAGACCCAGAATAGCAAAAACAATGCTAAGCAGGAAGTGTGAATCAGGCGGTATAGCGATACCAGACTTCAAACTATACTACAGAGCAATAGTAACAAAAACAGCATGGTACTGGTACCAAAACAGGCGGGTGGACCAATGGTACAGAATAGAGGACACAGAAACCAATCCACAAAACTACAACTATCTTATATTTGATAAAGGGGCTAAAAGCATGCAATGGAGGAAGGATAGCATCTTCAACAAATGCTGCTGGGAAAACTGGAAATCCATATGCAACAAAATGAAACTGAATCCCTTTCTCTCGCCATGCACAAAAGTGAATTCAAAATGGATCAAGGAGCTTGATATCAAATCAGAGACACGCCGTCTGATAGAAGAAAAAGTTGGCTACAATCTACAGTCGGTGGGGTCGGGCTCCAAATTCCTCAGTAGGACACCCATAGCACAAAAGTTAATAACTAGAATCAACAAATGGGACTTACTCAAACTAAAAAGTTTTTTTCTCAGCAAAAGAAACAATAAGAGTGGTAAATAGGGAGCCTACATCCTGGGAACAAATCTTTACTCCTCACACTTCAGATAGAGCCCTAATATCCAGAGTATACAAAGAACTCAAAAAAGTAGACAATAAGAGAACAAACAACCCAATCAACAAATGGGCCAAGGACCTGAACAGACACTTCTCAGAGGAGGACATACAATCAATCAACAAGTACATGAAAAAATGCTCACCATCTCTAGCAGTCAGAGAAATGCAAATCAAAACCACCCTAAGATACCATCTCACTCCAGTAAGATTGGCAGCCATTTTGAAGTCAAACAACAACAAGTGCTGGTGAGGATGTGGGGAAAAGGGTACACTTGTACATTGCTAGTGGGACTGCAAATTGGAGCAGCCAATTTGGAAAGCAGTATGGAGATTTCTTGGAAAGCTGGGAATGGAGCCACCATTTGACCCAACTATTCCCCTTCTCGGTCTATTCCCTAAAGACCTAAAAAGAGCATGCTACAGGGACACTGCTACATCGATGTTCATAGCAGCACAATTCACAATAGCAAGACTGTGGAACCAAGCTAGATGCCCTTCAATAGACGAATGGATAAAAAAAAAATGTGGCATTTATACACAATGGAGTATTACTCTGCATTAAAAAATGACAAAATCATAGAATTTGCAGGGAAATGGATGGCATTAGAGCAGATTATGCTAAGTGAAGCTAGCCAATCCCTAAAAAACAAATGCCAAATGTCTTCTTTGATATAAGGAGAGTAACTAAGAACAGAGTAGGGTCGAAGAGCATGAGAAGAAGATTAACATTAAACAGGGATGAGAGGTGGGAGGGAAAGGGAGAGAGAAGGGTAATTGCATGGAAATGGAAGGAGACCCTCAGGGTTATACAAAAGTACATACAAGAGGAAGTGAGGGGAAAGGGGAAAATAATACAAGTGGGACAAATGAATGACAGTAGAGGGGGCAGAGAGAGAAGAGGGGAGGGGAGGGGAGGGGGGATAGTAGAGGATAAGAAAGGCAGCAGAACACAACAGACACTAGTATGGCAATATGTAAATCAATGGATGTGTAACTGATGTGATTCTGCAATCTGTATATGGGGTAAAAATGGGAGCTCATAACCCACTTGAATCAAAGTGTGAGATATGATATATCAAGAACTATGTAATGTTTTGAACAACCAACAATAAAAAATTTAAAAAAAAGCCTGTTGGTGTTTAGGGGTCCATTGAAATTGGGCATCCCCCTTTATCAGGAGGTATAAGGGGGCAGCTAAAGATGCAATCCCAGGAATCCATAACCTGCAAAAGCCAGCAGTCCCAAGAAATTATCTGAGTTGTCTCTTATTAGATGGGGGTGGTATCTGCACAACAGTTCGTTTTCTGGGCTCAGTGAGCCATTGTCTGCCACCCCTAAGAGAATAACCCAGGAAGATTACTTCTTGTTGACAAATTTGGGCCTTTTTGGCAGAAGCCCTATATCCGAGCTGAGCAAGCTCGGATAATAGTGCTTGGGTCCCGGACTCACAGTTCTCCTTGGTGTTGGCTGCCAGCAGCAGAACATCCACATATTGGAGTAGGGTGACTTCGGGGTGTGCAGTTCTGAAGTCGTTGAGGTCCTTGTGGAGAGCTTCATCAAAGAGAGTGGGAGAGTTTTTGAACCCATGTGGGAGTCTGGTCCAGGTTAGTTGACCAGATGTTCCTGTTTCTGGGTCTATCCACTCGAAATCAAACAACAACTGACTGTCCTTATGTAAGGGCAAGCAGAAGAAAGCATCTTTTAAGTCCAGCACAGTGTACCATTTCCACTCCGGATTCAGAGTGCTGAGCAAATTATATGGATTGGGTACCGTGGGGTGAATGTCCTGCACTCTGTTGTTGATTTCTCTTAGATCTTGAACAGGACGGTAGTCCCCAGTTCCTGGTTTTCTTACTGGTAGCAGGGGGGTATTCCAGGCCGATTGACAGGGCCTTAGGACCCCAAGAGCCAGGTATTTCTGAGTATGGGGCTTTATTCCCTCCCTAGCTTCTTTGCTTAGAGGATATTGTTTAACACTGATTGGAGAGGCAGAGGCTTTTAATTCTACTACTATTGGAGGTTGTTTTATGGCCAGACCTAACCCAGCAGTTTCTGCCCAGGCATCAGGATAATCTGTTATCCATCTCTGGGGTAGTCTATCTGTTTGATCAGTCCCAGGGGCCACGAAGAGTTGATGTTCATCCTCTACTGACATAGTCAAAGCCGTGACTATGGGGGTTTTTACTGAAGGATTTAAAAACTCCACTTGGGGACCATCAGGGTTAAAAGTTATTTTAGCCTGGAGCTTGGTGAGTAGATCCCTGCCCATTAATGGGGCCGGGCATTCTGGGATTACTAGGAAAGAGTGGTGGACTTTTCCCCTTCCTAAGTCCATAGTCCTCTTTGTTGTCCAAGCTCAATATTTGCTGCCATTAGCCCCTTGGACTAAGGATCTTTTATTAGATAGAGGGCCCAGTGGGGTCTTAAGGGCTGAATATACTGCTCCTGTATCCACTTCAAAGTTCACTGGGGTCCCCTCTACTTCAAATGTTACCCTGAGCTCGGGGAGGGGATCCGAGCCCCGAATTTCCTAGTCATCTTCTAAAGTCAGTATGGCAGGCCGGCGTGGATGCTTGTTTTGGGGGCATTTTCTGGCCCAGTGTCCCTTCTCTTTACAGTAGGCACATTGATCTGAGGCCAGGGGCAGCCTTTGGCGTGGGCCCAGGTGTCCCTTCCTGTCTCCCTGCTTTCTAGCTTCTGGCCTGTCTGCGACTGTGACCAGGACCTTAGCCAATGCTTTAGTCTGCCTTTTGCTCCTTTCATCTTCCTTTTGTTCCCTCTCCTTCTCCCTCCTCTGTTCCTTCTCTTCCTCAGTTTCTCTCTTATAATATACTTTTTCAGCCTCTCTGACTAAATCTCTTAAGGTCATATCTTGTAATCCATCTAAATGTTGTAACTTCTTCTTAATATCTAGGGCAGCCTGCCCAATAAAAGCCATTACAACAGATGCTTTTTGGTCCTCTACCTGAGGATCAAAGGGAGTATATCTCCTATATGCTTCCATAATTCTCTCTAGAAACATGGAGGGAGATTCATTGGGTCCCTGGATAATCTCTCTTACCTTGGCCAGATTAGTTGGCCACCTGGCGGCCGCTCGGAAACCCACTATAACAGCCCGGCGATAAGTGGACAGATGCTCCCTACCTTCAAAGGTGTTAGGGTCCCAGTTGGGTCGGTTTAAGGGGAAGCCAGCTTCAATGAGATTGGGGAGTTGGGTTGGTCGCCCATCTGGTCCAAGAATATTCTTTCTGGCTTCCAAGAGGATTCTCTCCTGTTCTTCTGTTGTGAAGAGAGCCCCCAAAAGTTGTTGACAATCATCCCAAGTGGGCTGGTGTGAGAACATCAGCGACTCGACTAAACCTGTAAGCCTGGCTGGGTCCTCAGAAAAAGGGGGATTGTTATTTTTCCAGTTGTATAGATCTGAGGAGGAGAAAGGCCAATATTGGTAAGCCTGAATCTCCCCCCCCCCCCCCCGTGCCCATCATCTATTGTGGGCCCATAGGGACGGAGAGGAAGCATCACAGGGGCATCCAGGTTTTCATTAGTCGCCGCCGGCGAGTTCCCTTAGCTGGCCCGGTTTCCTCCGGTGGGGGAGGGGCTGCTGCTTCCACAGTGGGGAAATCCCCAGGAGGGCTTGTATCTGGTCCGATTATCTTCAGTGGTGGAGAGGCTGAGTCAGCAGCGCGAGGGCCACTTAGGACGAGTTGGGGGTTTGGGAGCATGGGTAGAGGATAAGGAGGGGGGGGGTAGAGTCCAGTAAAGTTAAATCCTGTGACTCAGGGAGAACGGAGGGGCGAGGGGGAGGAGCGGAAGGTTTGAGTGATAGGATCGTGGGGGAAGGGAATGGAGTAAGAGTTGGGACAAGGAAAGGCTTCACCCATGTGGGAGGAAATTCACAGAGGTCCAGCCAAGTTAAAATATATGGCTGCTGGTCTGGATGGCCACGTGGCCCCGGCTGAAAGACAATATCTCTTGATGAATGGGGGCCATTCAACTCCGAGGGTGGGACATTCTGAAGTACAGAGTGTCTGCCAGGTCCGGCATTTCACTGAAAAAGAAAGATTCTGGGCCCTTGAGTGGACATCCACCCAATGATCAAGGGTCAGGGACAGAGGCGTGGAATGGCTTTGTCCCATACTGGGAGTTACTCAAACAAAGACAGGGACAGGACAATACAAACGTGACACAAACATGGACACACAGTAAACGTTTAACACAAATTTAGAAGCAAAGATTAAAGACAGGCAGTGAATTTAACCTGAGAAAAGGAATTGCCGGCGAAACCAAACGGGTTGGCAGCAGAGTACAAACGAGGGCACTCTTGTCCCTCTACAAACTGGGGGCACTTTCCCCCCTCCCCGAATCCTCTAAGGTGTCCCTTAAGAGGAGTGGCCTGTGGATTAGGACACGTCTGTCACCACTGCCAGGGAGAATTTACACTCTCCATTGATGGCCACGCTGCCAACCCAACCAACCAATCCAAGCCAAACACCAAACCTGAACCAAAAATCTCTGAGAACTTACGCTCTCCACCGAGCCAAAAACCAAAAAGCTCTGAGAACTTACGCTCTCCATCGAGCCAAAAACCAAAAAGCTCTAAGCGATCGCAAAGGAAAAACAAGAAGGAGAACAAGGAGGAGAAGAGAAGGAGGAAGAAGAAGAGGAAGAGGCGCCTTACTTACCCCCTAAAGGAGTCCGTTGGAGGTCTCCTTGTGCGGCAATGCGCTTTTCCCGGCCAATGCACCAAATGTAAGGGTCCCGCGAAACGTCGGAGAAAGAGACCACCAAGTGACCACTCATGCAATTGGCAGAAGGGGGATTTATTGAACCAGCATGCTGGGGCTCCGTGCCCACTCAAGAAGGGAAAGCAGCCAGAGCCCCGAGCAGGGGCTGAGCACTGCTTAAGTACACTTTTTGGGGAGGGTGGAGGGCTTTGTATACATCAGAACAAATCATCATGAGGCACGGGAAAATTGAATAACAACTCCTAAACATGTTTGGTTCATTCATTGGCGGGAACAGGTCAGGCTGGAGTGATAGGTCATTCCTAAGGAGGGGGTTACATTTCAACTGATTGGTCCAGGCCCTGCAATGCCTACGTGCGACCACACAGAGCCCTTATTAAACAACCAATAGTCAGGGGAAATATTTACTGGGCAGTTCCAAGCATTGTCTCAACAGCTACAGAAATTTCAGGTTTTGCAGGTAGCATAGAAACCTAACAATACCTAATCCTTTACATTTTAACTCAGACCTTGCAGCTTAGAAACTTTACAACACCTGGTCTTTTACCCTTTAACTTTTATGCTTTAACTTCAATTTCTTTTAACCTTACAAGAGTGAGTCTCAGTAGTCCAGTGTTCCTAAATTCAATCTCTAGTATCCACCATAAAAAAAATATATGTACCAGGGGGCTGGGGCTGGAGCTCAGTGGTAGTGATAGGCCCAACCTGATCTTTTCTTAAAATTGGGCACCTCCCCACAAAACCATGAAAAGTTAATTTCAGCTTTACTATAAATTACTGCAAATTCTGAACCTGCTTGGAATGCCTGCCCATGCCTTGAACTCACCCATGCCTGGCTCTCTGAGCAGATAGCAGCCCTCTCTGAAACTTAGTGACACCTCATAAATATTGGCCTTCTCTGGCCAGACAACGACCCTCTCTGAGTCTCTAACTTGTCTGGCACTTGGCTTAATTCTCAGCACTACATATAAGTAAATAAAGGTCTATCAACAACTAAAAAATAGTTTTTTTCATAGTGTACCTATTTGTTGACTGCCTGTGACCTAATTTGCTGTGTACTTTAGTTTTTGAGATGGAAGTTGGCCATGCATGGTGGTGCATGCCTGTAATCTCAGCTGCTTCAGAGGCTGAGATAGGAGGATCCTGAATTTGAAGTCAGTCTCAGCAATGGTGAGAAGCTAAGCAACTCAGTGAAACCCTTTCTCTAAGTAAAAATAACAAAATAAGGGTAGGGATGTGGCTCAGTGGTATAGCGCCCATGACTTCAATCCCTGGTTTTGCCTACCAAAATATGGGACTGGGGATATAGCTCAGCTGGTAGAGTGCTTGCCTTCTAAGCATGAGGCCCTGGGTTTAATTTCCAGTACCACAAAAAACAAAAAACAAAAAAAAAAGGAAAGAAAGAGAGAGATTGATCTTTCATGTCGTTTGAATTCAAGTTAGTCCCACTTTTATTTTCCTGCCACACCAGAGAAAGGTGTTTACTGAAATGTTTGGAATGTTTCTATGGGTCAGGGCCATTTTAATTAAAAGGTCTTACATATGAAAACAAAATGAATTGAGGACCTTTATTGGGACACATAAACTACACTACCTCATTAGAAGAGATTCTTTTTAATGTCACCTAATTTTATTCTGCTTTATTCATATTTAAAAAGCTTGGATTGTTGGTAAAGATGGTGCCTGGATGGGCTGGGAATGTGGCTCAAGTGGTAGAGCACTCACCTGGCATGCGTGCGGCCCAGGTTCCACCCTCAGCACCACCTACAAACAAGATGTTGTGTCCGCTGAAAACTAAAAAAAAATAAAATAAAATAAAAGAATTCTTTCTCTCTGTCTTGTCTTCTCTTCTCTTCTCTCTCTCTCTCTCTCTCTCTCTCTCTCTCTCTCTCTCTCTCTCTCTCTTAAAAAAAGATGGTGCCTGAAGCATTTTTCTTCCAGGAGCTCAGGTCCATGACACTGAATAGCGTGAACTTTTAATGGCACAATGGCACACCTCCAAATCCCAAAGTGGCGTGAACTCTCAGCCAATAAAGAAGTAAGAGCCCACTCCCCCCCTGCTCCTCCTCATCCCCCGTTGAGCTCATAAATATCAACACCCTCTCCCTCTCCCTCTCCCCATCTCCCTCTCCCCTCTTCCCCCTTCCCTCTCTCTTCTTCCCCCTTCCCCCTTCTCTTCTGTGACAGGCCTCTCCAGTCCTGCTTGTTGAGTTTACGGAGCTTTTCTGCCATTCCTACACAGATGATAAATCAAATCTTTTAAAAATGCTCTCTAGTTCTTGAAGAAAAATGAAATGGAATATGGGAAAATAGTCATTGATAATGTTGAAAGTGGAGTTTTAAGATGAAACAAAATTTCTCACTTTGCCAATTGCATCTGGGTGCTTGTCTCACAAATTTTGAAGAATAAAATCTATTTATTTAAGCAAGTCGAAATAGAACTCCCACCATGTGGGACGGGGAATGATACCAGATAAACTCATTTTTGTGTGCCATCTTAAAAGTTTACAGATGTTTTTCAGCAGACATGGAAAAAAATATTTAAAATATGTTTTAGAAAAGGCATCCTGACTACCATATGGGTTCATTTTCATCTTTTCCGTGACCCATCTTTCCTCTTGCAACTTCACCACGGGACAAAGGACTTTGTTGAAGGTATTCCCAAAAGTGTGCATTAAGGTTTTTTTACATTTGAAATAGGCCTTAATGGTGCTCATTAACATATCTCCCAGTTAGCCTCCAGCTGTGTTAGAATGAGGTTCATTATCCTGATTACACTGTAATTTTACTAACCCTTCTATTTTATACTAATTCACTATGAAAAAAGAACCCTGGATTTGAATATGTGAACAGAGAGCTAGAAAACTAGAGGTTTATTCTCAGACCTAGGAAGAGTTCAGCTTAAGTTCTGGAATTTATATTGTTGTTCTGAATTTCTGATACTGCTTCCCCTACATTAAAAAAGCTCAGGAGTCATGAGGAGCATTGAGTTAAAATCCAGCATCAGCAACTTAATGAGGCCCTAAGAAACTCAAAGGGACCCTGTCTCCACATAAAAATATTTAAAAAGGGCTGGGGATGTGATTCAGTGGCTGAACACCCCTGGGTTGATTTCCTGGTACCAAAAAGAAAACAAAACACACACACACACAAAAAAAAAAAAACCCTCCATAACAAGCTCTAAAAGTACAATCTCTCTTGTGCATGAAAACAACAAATGAAGTTGGGGTTCTCTTCAGATAATTATTCCAGTCTTCACCACACAATGTGGGAACATGCTGGACTCATGGCACATGGATGCCCACAAAGGGCTTTAGAGACAAGCTGAAAACACCATACAATTATGGAACAAAATGCCCAGGTTTTTAACTGTGGATCTAAGCTTCACTAGACTAGTAAGGGTGGGGGATGGAGGTTTATCTGCCACAGAGACCCTCTGAGGAGTCCTGTGAAGATGGCCTTAGGCCTGAGCCTACACAACTCTATTTTTAAAATTCTAGTTTCAAATCTGCAGTCTCACCAGGCATACACATACAGAGCACTCCAGTATGGCCTCAAACAAGTTATTTCCCCTCAACCTGATAAATAGAATGAAGCCCCTGGCAGGATCTCCTAGCCTGATAAGAGAGAAAGGCAAAAAATATCAGGGTGGAGACCACCAGACAAGATGTTTCTGACCCCAGGGTAAATGATAATGATAAGCATGGTAGTAGCTGAAGAAGATTGCAAGGGGGGTAAAAAAGCCCAAAATTTTATGTAAATAATACAGCTAATGAACAGGGATTCAGCCAGCCAAAACAAAGATGCACTTGAGATGGAGAGCCTGATGAGGACCTGACATCCCATTAGTTGTCTTCATTTTCTGATCCTCTGCATAATACTCACCACTTTCCAACTCTATGCCCTTGTCTGGACCCTGGTGAGAGCTGCAACTTCTCCCTATCATCCTCTCCTCAACCAGTCATCTGCTCCACACCAGGAAAGCCCTGCCTTGGTTTTTGTCCTGATCACCCTGGTCTGAGTGAGTGTGCATATGCTGGACATAAAGCCTAAGGCTTGAGACTTTTGAACTTAGCATGCAGAGGGAATGTCTGTAATTAGCCTGTCATTATTACGTGTGCTTTGCAGTGCTTAGAATTAATTTATAATTGTTAGCTCTGAATGGATTATGTCTATTGCAGTACCTAGCATTAAGAATTGTTGTTTTCTTGATTAAGAACCTATAGAGTGAAATTATGTTGAGTAATTGAATGAATAAAGCATTGAAAGGGGCAGAAGTGCATGGAAATTCTTTATTTCTCTCCTGTACTGCATATATCACAATTGTTGCCCCCTCATAACAAGTCCCTAGCCACAATTTTCATTTTCCGCCATTGCCACTCTTGCCAGCTTCAAACAACCTACTTATCCAGTCTCAAGATAACAAGGCACTCTTATCATTTTCTTGCTTTCAGGGTTTTCAGAGTTTTCCCTGTGATTTGTTTTCAGCTTCTTCTTAACACAGAAATTTAGGCTCCTGATCCATGACAGAAAGCCTACAAAATGATTAAAAGAATGGCACCTAAGAGACTGATTGGACAAGTCTTCAGGCACTGACTCAAACCTAAGCCGAGTGGGCCCAGAATCAAGTCCAAAAGGCAAGCTGGTCCATTTTCATTGTTAAAAGACTAAGGATCAGGGCTGGGAATATGAACTTAAATAAAAGAAATTAAAATACTGCTTATAAGATATCTGCTGTTTTCCAGATATTCACTGTACCACATATGATTAAAACCTGACATTTTCCCTCCAGTGGGTATATTGTTGTCTATAACTGTATAAGAAGTCACTCTAAAACTTACTAGTTCACATTTGGATTGAACTGCATTCATCTGCAATATTTTTGCTGCATATGTTTAGCTGTTAAGATTACTGAACTTCAGAGGGTGATCTGGCTGCCAAAAAAAAAGCACCCTGAATCTTCTTCACATGATATCTCAGAATCTAATAAATTAAGGTGAGCTTGTTCTCATTGAGGAGACAGTGTTCTAAAAGCAAAAGCAAAAACATTAAAAAATATTTCCTGACTAGGTACCTTACTAGTACTCTTTCATAGCCACAACTTTATAAAAGCCATAAAAAAAAGAAGAAGAGCCCTGACCCAAAGTTTGTAGAATGCATTCTGCATTTGGCTAGAGTAGGAGTAAAATCGCATTACCAAATTTCTGTACATAGATAAGGCTAAAGGACCCATGATATTATGTCACTAATTCTGCCTTTTGTAATAGATGAGGTTAATACAGCTGTTCAGTGTCAAAAAATATTTTCAAAATCCCACAAGTACTGTGTGTGTGTGTGAGTGTGTGTGTTTATATGAGTGTAGTGCTGGTGGTTAAACTGAGAGAATTAATATTCCTGAGCTATATCCTCAATTTTTTTCTTTTCTTTTTTTTTTATTTTGAAACAGTATCTTACAAAGATGCTTTGTTGTGTGCCCACAATTTTTAAGTACATATCAAGATCAAATATGCCTAACCCAAAGGCAAAACTTACTTCCTTTAAGAAGCCATGATTCATCATTATTTTTAAGTACTGACATTTTTAAGTAGTGACATTTATTAAAAAAGGGGAGGGGGGTTACACACATATGTGGCTCATGTCAGCAATCTTAATAATTTGGGAGACTTAAGCAGAAGAATCACGATATCAAATTCAGCCTAAATAATATGAGAGGGCCCTAAGAAACTAAGAATTTGTGTGAAAACTAAAAATAAAATAAAATACAATTTAAAAAGCCTGATGATATAGGGGTTTAGGAGAACTACCCTGGGTTAAGTATTCATTCCTCTCCCCTTAAAAAAAGAAAAGAAAGAATAAAAAAAAAAGAAAACCAAAATTTTTACATCTGATGAACTTTTTATTCAATGGGGATAATATGTTTGAGAAAAACATCTAAAGCTAATAGCAAGGATTTAAAATAAACTTGGGAAATTGCTGAAAATTGAATTGAAAAATCAAGAACAAGCAATATTTTTAAAATTTCTTATCAGGAGAAATTTGAAAACAGCCATATTTCATTTCAGTCATGATGAAAATGCAGGATGCTATGGAAACTGCAACAAAAGGACTGTATCTGTATCACAAAAGTTTTGTAAATGGAGAATATGAAACACTACATTAAAAAAGTGAGGGTGAGACAACATTAAGGCCATATGTGTAATCTAAAATAAATAATATACTAAATCTCCACTGTATGAATTTTATCTGAGAGTATGTCTACAAAACAACACAATACTACTTACATAAAGCAGAGGATTTGTGATAGTCTCAAATTAAAAATGATTTCACATCTGTGGCTGTTGTGCAGGGGCTTATATCAAAAAAGCAAGGTTTGGGGCTCAAGCAGTTGAATGAAGACGTGAGGAACTTTTGGGATGGTAGGCATGCTACTTTTGAAGGCAGCAATAGCCCATAACCAAACTCTAGCTTCTATCCCTCAGCCCCCCAAATTATTAAATAGAATGTTTTTTTTTTTTATGCAGGTCAGACAAAGAAGGCATATCAACAACATTTTACTGATGTAAGAGCATGCTCACAAACAAATGTTTTTGACCTTGAGTACATAGATTGAATATGAGTGTTTATGACCTTGGTTACTTGCTAAAAATACAGCCCTCTGGAAGCCTGGCCAGGTACTAACATACTTGGTCTTTTTTTGTCCTTAAATGCCTCATGGCATTGAGCATTTTACAACTTCAACTGTAAGGAGCAATGCTAACCTCTCCATTCTTAAGGTGCAACACAGAACGCTGTTTATCTCTAATTCTTACAGACAAAAAATAATAATCTTGCTCTCTTGCCACCTGGGTAAATTATTTTTAAAAGTCCACCAGTTCTGCTTAACAGGTAAAATGGGGTAAACTTGGATACCTGGGCTGGCCATGCCAGTTGTTCACTGGAGCCATTGGCTGCTGTTGTTTCATTTTATGCATCATCCATTGACTGGACTTGAAGGCCTTTATCCTTCTTCTTCTCCCCAGACTCAATCATCACAATGGAGAAGGTTGATGGGTATTTTCAAAATACAGAGATCTTACTCTACTGGATATACTTTGGATTCCTATACTTCTTGATTATTTTGCAATTTCTCATTCTGGTAGTCTCTCATACACTTGCATCAGTTTTTGCTGTCAGATCTATAGAAACCATTCATCCCATGGCCACAGCAGCTGCACATGACTCATTTGACTACTTCTCCAAATCATCTATGCCACTGCTGCCACTTTTTTCTTTGGCCAGGGGCTGAGGCCTGGGCTTCAGCAGTTCATTGATAGTTCAACTTCCAAGGTTCATGTTTGTGCACAGTGCAGTCAGAATCCTTATTTCTGTTTACAAGGAACTAATCCCACTATGTCACAGCTCTCCACAGGAGTTCACTGTAATTGGACTGAGGCAACAAAGTGTTGTATGCTTCTTCGTGTCCATAGTTGCCACTACTCCCCTAAAAATCTCCATTAATCTATCAGGACTGAGATATCTCTCACCTGCAAATATCCTAAAGACTATGCGAGTTGCTGTGTGGATGTTGAGACCCAGGATGTAAAATTTTGGTCTCTAGCAATTGAGAGATGTGAGGAAGATTTGGCAGTGTAGTCATGCTTATGCAGAGGTAACAATAGCTCCAGGTAGCCCGGAGCATTCAGCCCTCAGAATCCTGCATCATTCCATAGGCCCTTTCATATATAGGCCAGAAAACAAAGGTGCATGATCAATATTTTACATAGTGAAGACATGCTCAGAAAAAAATGTTTATGACAATTAATGTATACACTTAATCAAGGTATTCATTACTTAAATAAATGATAATAATACTTATAATAATCATCATCATAATAATAACAATAACCTTTTGGAAGCATCAACAACAGAGTAGCTATAGCCATGTTTGGCCTTTCCAATGATCCACTCTTATAGGTTTCATCATCAAAAAATCTACACACCTGAAGTCTTCTGCAAAGATCTATTAGCAAGGAGGTAAGAGCTCTGCATCCACAGGCCTCAAAAATATGCTGTATTGTGATATGACTAGAACACAATCCCCCTGTCTAGGATTACTAAAACCCATCTCCAGATGGTATCTAAACAAGCTCATCATTCTTGCAACTTCTCATTGATCAACTGCTGTGTGGCTGCATCTAAAGATATCATATATATTGAAGTCATACTGATATTATTATATGGCAGAAACCCATTCCTGTGCTTCTGATAACAAACCAACTGCTATGTGATTTTGCAACACAACTTTTTGTATTTGATATTTTTCTTTATTAACTAGAGTTAGAGCCTGCTTTAAAAGATTTAAGGTTTGGTTGTGTACTCTGTATCTTATTCACCAAGGTTACATAAAAATAAAGAAAATAACTCATCCTCATGAGTTTAAAATTTTATTTATCATATAGTCTTCTCTTTAGCTATAAGCACACCATAATTTTCCATAGGCTGTATGGTTTGAACCTAGTATCCTAATAATTCCAGAAGAAAAACCAGAAGTTCAAACATATTGAGTAACATTTTCAAATTAAATCAAGTTTAGGCAGTAAATAATTGTCTGGATAAGATGGAGATCAACAGACTGTTGACTATAATAGATAATGTTACCTTCAGTATACATTGAAATATGGGTTTCAATATTTAAACCTTAGGAATTAAGCCAGAATAAAGGGGTGATTATAACAGCTGCTTCTCTGCTTATCATTTCAATTTTGCCTATTCATAAACCAGGAAACAAGAGCCAATATTGTAATGTATGTCTGCAATTTCAGTGACTTAAGAGGCTGAGGAAGAAGGATTTTAAGTTCAAGGCTAGACTCAGCAACTCAGTGGGGCCTTAAGCATCTTAGTAAGAACTTGGCTTGTCTTTAAAAACAAATGGGCTGGAGATGTGATTTATGATAAAGTGTTCTGAGTCCGGTCCTTGGTACAAAAAAAAAATATTCTGCTTTATTGTGCCACTATCTAACTTCTAAGACAATAATGAAAGATTGATAATTCATGTAGTCTAGAGGATGTGAGTTGTGGCTTTGGGGTCACAGAGAATTGATCCTGAATTCCAGTAAAGTTGCTTAATATTCAGGAGACCTTTCAAATATTCTTTCACACTGAACAGCTATGTAAACCTCATCCATTACAAAAAACAGAATGATACCGAGTGTCAACATATTAGCAATTCTTTAGCCCTATCTGTATACATAAAGTTGACAATGTGTTTTTACTCCTCTTGTAGCCAAAGTGCAGAGTATATTTCACAAATTTTGGATCTGAGCTCTTATTTTTTGTGAGTGACTTATGTAAATCTGTGACTATGAAAGTGTATTAGTCAGGAAACACTTTGAATACTTTGTTTTTACTTTCATAACACTGTCACCTCCATGGGAATGAGCCCACCTTAATTTATTTGATTCTGAGAAGAAGGGTGCTTTTTTTGGCAACCATATCTCCCTCTGAAGTTCAGTAACCTTACCAACTATCACCTAATGCAGTAAAAAGATCCCATATGAACCCAGGCTTAATTGATGATAAGCCCACACTTGAGACAATAATTTTTATATGGTTTCTTCTTATTCAGTGATAGATATCTAATTCACTAAACATGGGCCAAATGCCAGGATTCAATCATATGTGGAACAGAAGTTATGTGAAAAACATAATGTGCCTTATAGGTACTGGTTAAATTTTTATTAATTTAAATTTAAACTTTAATCTCTTGACAGGCTTTATTGAATTATATGGAAATATGTATAGACTTCTATGCCTTTAATGTTTGATGATATTCTCAGAGTACCCCATACTAAAGAAGAAAAATTGAAATAACAACCCTGCATTAGGCTAAAGACAAAACTGCAAAATAATTTTTTTAAATGTTTAGACTCTAGTTTCTGGATTACTGATGATCTGATTACCTAGAGTCTTCTCTCCAGTGATATCAACCTCTTTTGGTTAAAGTATGCTATCTAAAATGAATATGGACCCATGCCCAGAAACCTGTGAGAAACAGTTTCCACTTTTGTACACTTCTGAGTTGTAGATGGCTTCTCTCTCAAAGTGCAGAGTCTCTCCTGTTCTTTGGCCCTAAGAGAATGTTGTTTGGTATGTTTATTCCATAACCTATGACACAGAACTGAGTTGTTCATTTTTTTCACCTTGCTGATGTTAGGGTATTTATGAATCTCAAACATATAATATAGCTGTGGTGAACATAGATATCCCTGAGACGTCAAGAGTGAATTTTAGGATGAAGCTTGAAAAATACATTTATTTATTAGTCAATTTATATTTTCAAAAATAATAATATTTTGGATATAGTGGTTTAAGTTATTAAATTGATTTAAGCTGTCCTTCTTAATTTTTATTATGAATACTAGAAATTTTTAAATTATACTAATGCATTATATTGTTTTTCCCTCTGGGAAAATATTAATGCCTTAGGACATTGCTTAGAAGTTTAAAATAAAATTTGCTTTCTCATAAGACCAGACAGCACAAAAGTTAAATGAAATTTTAAAGTAATTTTGATAAAATTTTTATTCATAAAAGTATATATTTCGGGTGTGTGGGAGATCTTGCCTCTTGGTTTTATTTTCCCCATTGGGTTTCTCCCCACTGAAATTAAGTTTTCATCACATGAGAAGAACATCATATAGTCTTTTACCTTCCCCCCTCTCACTAAGGTGTGGCTGTAGAGTTTAAGAGTGGCGAGGAAAATACAAATGGTGAGAAGTGATGAGATGTCATTCCAAGTCCTCATCAGCCTCCCCAGCTCAAGTGCATTTTTTATTGAGCTGGCTGAACATCTGTTCATTTGCTCTACTCTTTATACTAAATTTTGCAGCTTTTTTACCCTTTTTTCAATCCTTGTTAGTTACCACCAGATTTTTCCATGACATCATTTACTCTAGGGCCAGAAACATCTGGTCTGATGGTCTGCACCTTGGTCTTCTCACCCTTCCCTCTTATTAGGTGAGGACAACCTGCCAGAGGCCTCACTCTGTTTATGGTGAGGGGAAGTGATTTGTTTATGTCTGAAGGCAATACTTCAGGGCTTCTTTAGGCATGCCTGGTGGGACTGCATGTTTCAAACTGAAGTTTTTAAAATGGAGTTTTTTTTAAGCCAGGCCTAAGGCCATCCTCACAATAGTGTAGTTAATTTGTCCAAAATTAAGGTGTTTTTTGTTTGTTTGTTTGTTTCTTTAATGTATTTGTCCTCAAGTGAATTTTTTTTCATTTTTCTTCTTTTTTTGTACCAGGTATTTAACTCAGGGGCACTGAGATACATCCCCAGTCCTTTTTTTGTATTTATTTAGAGAGAGGGTCTCACTTAGTTGCTTAGTGCCTTGTTTTTGCTGATGGTAGCTTTGAACTCATGATATCCATGTATAATTCTTCTGTGCCACAGGGGTTATGGCCTATGCCACCAAGTTTGCTTTCAACTGAGTTTTTAAATATGTAAAACGACTTTATTAAAGTGACATTTAGAAGGATTCCTAATATTCAAGCAAACTCCTTAGACCTGGTATGGCAGGAAATAAAAGTGGAAATGGACTTTAATTTAAATAACAAGAAAGTTGAATTGCAAGGGCTTAATTAGAACACAGATAATTAGAAGGTTACAGGCCATAGCACTGTTGTACTTGTTTAAAATAATTTTTTTCTTAGTTGTGGATGAACAAAATATATTTATTATTATTATTGTTGTTATTAATGTGGGTCCAGTATCAAACAGACTGCCTCATGCATACTATCCAAGTACTCTACTACTGAGCAACAACCCTAAATCCTTACCTGGTGTTTTTTTAAATATTTATTTATATTTAATTTTTTTATATGGGGCGCTGAGAATTAAGCTCACGGCCTCATATATGCTAGGCAAGCACTGTACCACTGAGCCACACCTTCAGCTCTTTCCTGGTACTTTTTAAATACCTGTTTTACATAAATTTTAATTAGTAGCTTTAACCCTTTTCCAATATCTGTTTGGATTAAATCAATAACCTAGAAATCAGTGAAGCAAAGTCTAGTTTTATCTCAAACTCTGATTTTACTTCCTCTTTCTTCCCCAGACCAGACACCTTATCACAGTGTCTGAATTAAGATTCTCCCTTGGAGAATTTACTGTATGTTGTCCACATCCCAAACTCCAAAATTTACGTATTCCTTAATTTTGGAAAAGTCTTACAGAATTTTTCCGGAGGTACCAAAATTTCTTGGAGTACTCAGAAGAATCCATATCTGAGTCTTGCCTTTTCGGGAGCAGTTTGAATTATAAGTATGCAGCCTTTAAGGCAAGTAGATGGATGATCTGCAGCTGGAAGAAACCTTTTCATCAATACCTTGCATCTAAAAGGCACGTCATTTGATTCCTTTTATTAGATACTGTGAATAAACCTACAATAAAAATGGAAGTGAAGTAATATCTTTAACAAAAGTGTTCCAATTTCTTTAGATATTTATCCAGAATTATAATTACTGGGTTATAGGGCATTTTTTAAACCAAGAATTGTTATTGTTATTTATTTTTACTTATTTAGGCACTTTACCACTGTGTTACATCCCTATTTTTTTTTAATAAGACAGGATATCACTGAGTCACTTAAGCCATTGCCAAGTTTCTGAGGCTGGTCTTGCATTTAAGTTCCTCCTGTTTCATCCTCCCAAGCCACTGAGAGTACAGACATTCACAATGATACCCTGCTTCAAAAAAATTATTATTAGTGGATTATATGGCATTTTTATTTTGAGCTCTTAAGAACAATTATAGGGGCTGGGAATGTGGCTCAAGCAGTAGTGCACTTGCCTGGCATTCGTGTGGCACTGGGTTTTATCCTCAGCACCACGTACAAATAAAGATGTTGTGTCTGCCGAAAAATAAAATGAATAAGTAAATATTAAAATTCTCTCTCTCTCTCTCTCTCTCTCTCTCTCTCTCTCTCTCTCTCTCTCTTTAAAAAAACAACCATGAAATTTTTTTCAAAAGTATCTTTATTAACTTTATATTGTAACCAAAATTTTTATCTATGCATATACATCTATACTCTGGAGTCCCTACTATCTTTCAGATATTTGTTTCGTTTGGTGTGGTTTGGTGCTAGAAATTGAACTCCATGGGTGTTTACCACTGAGTTATGTCTCCAGTCCTTTTTTTTTTTTTTTTTGAGACAGGTGATATATCACTAATATCTCAATAAGTTGCTTATAGCCTTTCTATGTTGTTAAGGCTGTCTTTCAAATCACAATCCTCCTGACTTGCCTCTCCAGCCTCTAGTATATTTGCCACCACACCTAGCTCTTTTAGATTATTATAATAACCTTTTCAACAACACTGCCCAGGCTACAGAAAATCTCTTTGACTGATGCATTTTATCTCTGAGGAAAGTTCATATGAAGTAGCCAATGTAGGACTATTCTGTAAAGATTTGTTGGAATAAACAGGGATCATTGTTTTTTAAGCTCCTTTCTGAACAGCTGTTTGGTATCATAGTTCATAAAAGTGCTGGGAAAAGGATGTAAATTCATTTGTTTGAAATCTACAGAGATTTACATTAGCTCAATCACCTTTTGTTCTAGAGTTTGGAACTTCAGGACTCAGTAAGGTAAATAAAATATGTTAAAGTTGAGATATTCAGTACACACATTGACACACACATCCACATACACACACACAAAAAAAAACTTTCTAGGAGCAATTGGTAGTTCTGGCATTATTACTAGTGTATCCAGGACATAGTAACATAAACAAAATATGTTAAATGTGAAACATTCAATACACACATACACACACCCACAAAAAAAAAAAAAAAAAAAAAAAAAAAAAACTTTTTCTAGGAGGAATTGGTAGTTCTGGCCTTATTACTAGTGTATCAGGGTTGGGCAGGATTCAGGAAGTGCTAAAATCTCAGTCAGGCTTAGAGTAGTTTACTGGATTCCTCCCTATGTCACCTATAATACAAGCTAGAGTGAACTTCATCTGTCAGCAACAGCAATTGGGAAAATATGCTGGCAGATTTTTTTTGAGATAAATTGACAGCTTTGATATTTGGGTATTTTTGTGTCTTGGTCACAGCTAATGAAACACTTGTGAAAAATTTTATGGCTCCTAGATATCACCGATTTTTTGTATCATTTCTTTCATATTTCCTTCTTTTTTCTTTTTTTTTTTTTTTTTTTTTTTTTTTTTTGTGGTGCTAGAGATTGAACCCAGGGCCTTGTGCATAAAGGCAAGCACTCTAAAAACTGAGCAACATCCTCAGCACCTCTCTCACATTTCTGTTCACTAGAGGTGATGATGGTAATTGGGAATTTTGTCCCAAATGTGGTACATTACTTAAGACTGGACTAATATCCAGTGTATCTAAATCTCTCTACTCATTCATGATTTTGCCAAAGAGATACTCACAGTAGTTTTTTCCTTAAATTTATCTATAGATGGAGGGACAGTGTCTCATTTAATATTCTGCTTTATTTTCAACATCATTCCCTGTTAATATTTGCTTTTTATAGTGTTGCTAAGTTTGGAACTGACTATCTTGCACATTCTTTGCCTCTATGTCCCAATTCTAACTTTAGGTTGGATAGATTCATTCATTCACGTCTAATGTTATTTTTCATATGGTCGGTTTTACATATACCTTTCTATTGCTCTTAACAATACTATTGATCTACATATGGTTTCAGATTTGTTTTATATTATGATATATTGGTCTGTATTATTGCAATATAGTTTCATAATATACATTAAATGTGTCTCATAACAATATATTATTTGTTGTTTTTTTTTATTAAAGGTTTTGGGGTATTTTACATATATTTTATTTCTAAGATAATTTTTTGGTCCCTTCTTTCTTTTCTTTTATTTGGTACTTGGAATTAAACTCAGGGGAATTGAGCCACAGCCCCAAACATATTTTGTATGACATTTAGACACGGTATCTCACTGAATTGCTTAGGGCCTCACTTTTGCTGATGCTGGCTTTGAGCTCACAATACACCTCCCAAGGTACTGGGATTACAATTGTGCACCAACAGGTCCAGCTCTCTCCTTGTATTTAAAGAAAAACATGCTAAAATTTTGACAGGAAAATATTATATATTAAATTGAGTTAAAATAGTTGTCTTTGTAATGATTAGTTTTATTTACACACATGCTATTTTATGTGCTTTTGTACATTTTTATTTTGTTTGTGATAAGTTCCACATATTTTCCTTGAAATCCATTATACATGTGATGTATTTAACAGATGTAACTTCAGTATAATACTTATGTGGTATTTTGTACTCTAATTAAACCAAAAATCTTTCTGGGCTCCAGAACCATTTTTTCTCAAACTTTATTATTTTTATTTTTCTGAATCACCTCCTCTTTCCTCCTAGGCTGCACATTTCTACTGTATTGACAAGTATAGCTCTAGTCTTATGCTATCACATACTTGTACACTGTCGTTGTACACACATACTATAATTTCTACAGGTCTAAGCTACATGGTGAGAATATATATATATATATATATATATATATATATATATATATATATATATATATACAGTTTTCATGATGAAATAACAGCAATTTCTACTCCATCTTTAGTTCATGATAATTTGTTCTGTGTCCTCATCAATACATTGTATTCTTTTTGTTGTTGTTGTTTCTTACTGGAAATTTAAATCAGAGGCACACAGAGACTGGGTCACACATAGTAGCTTAGGGCCTTGCTATGATTCTGAGGCTGGCTTTAAACTCAGGATTATCTTGCCTTAGCCTCACAATCCATTGGGATTAGAGGTGTGTGCCATGGAACCTGGTTCTATTTTATTTTTATATTGAAATATATATTACTTCTGAAAATAATTTATTCTTGATATTAAGAAAGCATAGAATACCATTTTCCCCCACAAATAACTCCCCCTTTTTTTGGAAAAGATGTCAATTTTTTTGGAAAAGATGTCAATAGTGCTAGGTGTATAATTTATTAATGTCTAAATGGCAAGTTTATTATTATTATTATTATTATTATTATTATTATTATTATTCTATGTATTAGTTACAAAACCTTATCTCTTCATATTATTATAAGGTATATACTCTTTTCTATAACTTTATAGCATATATCATTGTGTATCAAAATGACCTTTTGGGGGTTGGGAGGTGAGGGGAGGGATCATGGGGTTAAAAATGATGGTGGAATATGATGTATATTGTTATATAAAGTATATGTATGAAGAAGTGAATTCATGTAAATATAATTTGTATAAAACCAGAGAAATGAAAAATTGTGCTGTATATGTGTAATAAGAATTGTAATGCATTCTGTTATCATATATAATTAAAAAAATATTTAAAAATTAAAGATAAATGATGGCATTATGTTCTTTGTACTTTATGAAGTACAAAATGTATCCTGAACATTTGGTAATACATAAACCTAGATGTAGGTATTTACAGTGTTGTCAGAAAAATTAAATAAATACTGTAGAGTTAATTTTTTGCAATGTATACTCATAATTATATGAGATGCATTTTGTACATATACATGTATACTACCATTATATATAATTTAAAAATGATTACTACATCTCACATTAACTACATTTATTTCAAATTAATTTGTCTTTTGAAAGCACTGATATATGACACTCCTTGTTATGTACCCTTGGTGTGTCCTCAAATTTGTCAATTTTATGTATTATGTTCTTTCCTTTATTCTCCTTTTTATAGAATTTCTTTTTCCAAATTATTGAGATTAATAAATTTTAAACAATTCAGTATAACAGTGCAGTCTGTAGATTTTCTTTTTTAACCTAAGACAAAATACATCCCAATTTTAATAGGCTTATTGTTATGTAAATGACTTTTAAAAACCTGTATATATAACACCCTTACCTGACCTTACTCTGGACTATTGATATCTGGGTGGAGGGGATCTCAAAGTGATCCATGGAAAAGGCAGAACAGGGATGGATCAAGATGTGACCTTGGTGGATACTGAGTATGTAGTAGTGAGTATTCATGAAAAAGTATTGGTGGAATAGGTACGGGTAGAGAAAAAAGTGCTGTGAAGGAAAGAGAGAAAGAATGACCAACTCAAGAGTTCAGATTTAAAAAGTCTAATGGTGGATCAATGGTAGTATGAGGGTAAAGGGTAGTTTCTTTGGAGGCAGAAATAAGGTAGAAGTGAAAGAAAAAGGTAACTCTGGCACAGTCCCCAAGAGAAAGAGTCAAATGAACACTACTCTCTCTCTCTCTCTCTCTCTCTCTCTCTCTCTCTCTCTCTCTCTCTCTCTCTCTCTCTCTCCCTCTCTCTCATATATATATATATATTGCAAACTTCTATAACATTAGATTAAAGTCAGCCAGCCTCAGCAATTTAGTGAGGCTCTAAGAAAATCAGTGAAACCCTTTTTCTTTATAGAATATTTTATTAAAGGCTGAGAGTGTTTCTTAGTAAAAAAGCATATCTGATTTCAATTTGTCATATGAGAGAGAGAGAGAGAGAGAGAGAGAGAGAGAGAGAGACAGAGAGAGAGAGAGATCTTGCAAAAATTTAAAAAAAAAAAATTAATCAGTGACACTGTTAGTTGCCGCAGTCTGCCTGGGCACAAAATCACGAGCCACTCACAGCCTTGTAGATTCAAACAGCAATTCTTTATTCCTGAACTGTCACCAGCACTCTACACGCACGTTCTGGGGAAAAAGCACTTGCACTGGGCTCTGCATCCCAAAATACTCTCTGAATCCCGGGAGAACTCAAAGGGAACTCAAGGAGCGGGCTGGGCCTGAGGCAGCAGGATATGCCCTAGTCCCAGCAGGGTCCTCCTTAAACCTGGAACCACCCTAAACCCAAGGAGCAAGCACCTGAGGCAGCAGGATACTCCCTATTCCCAGCAGGATACACCCTAAACCTGGACCCACCCTAATCCAGCAGGATTCTCCCTAAACCCGAATCCATCCTTGTCCTTGAGCAGGGTCACCTTACTCAAACATACATGCAATGTCACTGCAAATGACCTGGGTCCAAGGCAAGCCCATTTCCACAGTGGAGAGTCCTCTGTCTAAGCAACATGGGGTAAGCTGACAAGGAAATTGCCATGAGTCATTCTTACTTAGCTATGGCTCTCAGCAGTTAGTGTCAAGGATTAAATAATTTAAACGTAATAGTGAGCTAGTTGGAAAACTCATCTAGGTTATTAACTACTGCTTGGGAAGTCAGTCTACTCTCCAAAATATAAAAGTGAGAGAGAAATTCTTTATTAAAGTGTATATAAGAAAAAAGAGGAGTTTTGACGCAGCTTTTAGATGACCCAGACTGGGTCAACTTTAGCAGGTGATTAGGGTTCTGCAAAGATGATAAATCCTTGAGTTATTTGGAATAATGTGATTTTATCTAGTCTTCATAAATGAAGATTGAGGTCTAATATAAATCAGGCTTGGTAAAGGAAAAACATTTCAATGAAAAGCAAATGTATGAATAAACACATAAAACAATATTTAACCAAAAGTCAACCTTCAGAATATTTATGCAATTATGTAATCACCAGTAAGGTAAAAAAATTGACAACTAAAGAAAAAGTGAATTAATAAAAAACAAATAAATAATGTAATGTAATGAATTAATTAATGAATAGCTAACAAGTGCAAAGATGTAATGTGACTAGAATTGTCAAAGTCAGCTTGTAGCCATGAAAAAGTGTAAAGGTACATAGAAATGGTGTTTTACTACTTACTGAGACATACCCTATGAACTATAAATTCCACTCCTAGGTGGGAAGAGTTGAACACAGAACCCATTCACCTGGCTCTCTCACTTGGGAACTGTGCAAAAAAATACGTTTTTCTTTCCCTCAAATTTTATTGCTGCTTCCAAGAACACTACCCTCTATATTCACGCTATCATTGTAGACTTGTAGCATGTGAACCCCTCTATTGTTCAAGTTTTTCTCCTTTTTTTCATTGCTCTTTTTCTCCCTACCCCCATATCATCCACCAATACTTATTTTGTATAGCAAAATCTACATACTCAGCAATCACCAGTCTTATTTCCTACCTTGTGCATGACCACTTTAAGATCCCCTCCATGAAAACATCAATAGTCCAAAGTGATCAGAATGGGGGTAAAAATTGCAGAATATTAAATGTCAGTTACACAACAAGAAAGCTATAAAAAGTGGGCTTCATTTAAAGGTGAAAATAAAAAGAAAATCTTTAGACTTCACTAGTCAAAATAAAGGATCAAAAATTTATGAGTCTCAATAATTTGAATTATACTTGTGAGTCACGTTTTTGGGGGAAGGGATATAAGAACATTGCTGAAGAGTTTAAAGTTCAAACTGTTTCTTTTTATGAGACAAAGAATAGAAAAATTAAAAAAAATATATATTAAAGTAATTGTGATATCATTTTCATAAAAATATATATACATATTTATTCACAAATTGCTTTAACCTTATAAACAGTTATAAGTGTCAATACATTTCTCGCTGGGCGAGGTCCTATTATTGGAAGAAAACTTTGCCTTAAAATAACCCCATACAGAGGCATTTAATGCAATTAACAGGCCTTAAATAATAATAATAATAATAATAATAATAATAATAATAATAATAATAATAAGTGAGATGGGGAGGATTTCAGGTTGTGAAGCATACCTGTAATATAAGTTACTTGAAAAGACATAACAGGAGAATTTTATACATTTTCTGAAGACATATATGTATATATTATTTATAAAAAGTGTTTATGAGTTCTGTAGTGAGGGTGCACAAGTCCAATACAAATTTTTTTTTCTTGAATTTTTTTTGTTGTAGATGGACACAGTATCATTAGTAGTTTCTTTGTTGGCTTTTTTTAATATTTAGTTTTAGTTTTTGGCGGACACAACTTCTTTGTTTGTATGTGGTGCTGAGGATCGAACCTGGGCCGCCTGCATGCCAGGCGAGTGTGCTACAGCTTGAGCCACATCCCCCTCTTGGGTGGCTTTTTTAATACGGTGCTTCGTGTTCAACCAAGTACCTCATGCATGCTAGGGATGTTCTCTACCACTGATCCATAACCTTAGTCTCCAAAGTCCGTTGCTTAATGTATTTTTTTTGGTGGGAGTGTATGTGTGTAGTGCAGGGGATTGAATCCATGGCCTTATATAAGCAAAACAAGCACTCTACTGACTAAGCTATATTCTCAGCCCTGATCTGTAGTCGGTTAACAATGACAATGGAGCAGCCTGTCATTCAGACATTGATTCTGTGCCCACTTGGCTCAGATTGGAGGCAGTGCCTGAAGCCTTGACAAATCAGTCACTTAGGTGAGAACTGTCCAATCCTCATGCAGCCAGTGATGAGGGGGAGGGCTTCCACAATCTTCTGTTCCCTTGATGTCTGGAACCCGCCATTTTTTCAATCTTTTTGTAGGCTTCTGTTCTGGATCCGGAGCCCAGGTGTCTGTGCTATGCAGAATCTGAAAACAAACCACAGGGAGAACGCTGAGAACCCTGAGAGCCAGGAAATGCTAAGTGTGCCTTGTTATATTGAGACTGTGTAGGAAGGGGGCTTAAAGCTGACAGGAGTGGCAATAGTGGAAACTGGCAGTCATGGCTAGGGACTCCTCGCGGTCCTCTCCAGAGTCTTGTGGCCAGAGGGTCTCTCTGTGGTAGCTTAGCCTTCACCTCCCTCTGACTAGTCTAGTGAGGCTTAGATCAGCAGTTGAAAACCTGGGCATTTTATTCCATAATTGTATGGTGTTTTCAGCTTCTTTCTAAAGCCCTTTGTGGGCTTCCATGTGCCATGAGTCCAGCATGTCTCCAGATTGCAAAGAGAAGACTGAGATAATTACCAGGAGAGAACTCCAAATCCATTTATTGTATTCATGCATGAGAGAGGCTGTTAATTTTAGGGCTTGTTACTCATGAGGGTTTGTTTGCTTGTTTGTTTGTTTGTTTATTATTATAATTATTATTATTATTATTATTATTATTATTATTATTATTATTATTATTATTGAGTGTATGTTGTTTTCTTTTTGGTACCATAAATTCAACCCAGAGGTGTTCATCCACAGATTCATAATCCCCACCCCTTTTTAAATATTTTTATTTAGAGACAGGGTCCCTTGAATTTCTTAGGGCCTCACAAGTTTGATGATGCTGGCTTTTAACTCATTCTCCTCATGAGTCCTGAGATTTTTAAATATAGCAGAAGCAGTATCTCAAATCCAAAACAAAAATCTGAAATCCAAAACTTCAGTTTAGCTCTCCATAGGTCTTAGAATAAACCCCTAGTTTTCTAGCTCTCTGTTCCCATATCCAAAACTAGGGTTCTCTGTTCACAGAAAATAAGTATAAAATAGAATAGATAGTATAATGACCACGTAATGTGGATAATGGGCCTCACTCAAACACACCTGGTGGCTAACCTAAATATGTTAATGAGCACCATTAAGGCCTATTTCAAATGTAAAAGGCCTTGCATTATGTTTCCTGTTCTGCCCAAAACCATCTAAGATGGCACACAAAAATGAGTTTTTTTTTTTTTTTTTTTTTTTTTTTTTTTTCTGGTATCATTCCTCATACCACCTGGTGGGCGTTCTATTTCTTCTTGCTTAAATGGATTTTTTTTCTTCAAAATTTATGAGACAAGCACTCAGATTCAATTTGCAAACTGAGAAATTTTGGTTAATCTCAAAACTCCACTTTCAGCATTATTAATCATTTTCCCATGTTTTTATTTCAAATGTATGCATCATTTATAATGTTTTTCTTCAAGAACTGGAGGGCATTTTTAAAAGATTTTAATTTATCATTCTGAGATTTTCATATGAGAAGAAAGCAGAATAAAAGTAGGTGACATTAAAAATAATGAATCTCTCCTAAATGAGGTTTATGTGTCCCAATTAAGGATTTTTAAAAACTGTAATGGGTCATCAATTGAGGGTTTATTTATTTATTAATTTGTTTATTTATTTATGGTCAGGCAATCTGGGGTTGTGGATCAGTGGTAGAGCACTCACCTAGCACGTGAAAGGTCCTGGGTTCGATCCTCAGCACCACATAAAAATAAGTAAATAAAAAATAAATAAATAAATAACCCACACAAACATTCCAAATATTTCAGGAAACTCTTTTATTCTGGTGTGACAGGAAAAAAAATAAAAGTGGGACTAACTTGAATTTAAATTACATGCACTTTCAATCTCTCTCTCTCTCTCTCTCTCTCTCTCTCTCTCTCTGTGTGTGTGTGTGTGTGTGTGTGTGTGTGTACTGGGGATTGACCCCAGGGCCTCATGCTTAGAAGGCAAGCACTCTACAAGCTGAGCTATTTACTCAGCCCCATTTTTTTTGGGGGGGGGGAGACTGGGGATTGAAGTCAGGGGCACTCTACCACTGAGCCACATCCATACCCTTATTTTGTATTTTACTTAGAGACAGGGTTTCACTGAGTTGCTTAGTGCCTCACCATTGATGAGACTGGTTTTGAATTCATGATCCTTATGTCTCAGTCTTGTAAACAGCTGATATTACAGGCAGGCACCACCATGCCTGGCCAACATCAATCTTTTTTTTTTTTTTTTAAAGAGAGAGTGTGTGTGTGTGAGAGAGAGAGAGAGAGGGAGAGAGAGAGATTTTTTTAAAAAAAATTTAATATTTATTTTTCAGTTTTGGGCGGACACAACATCTTTGTTTGTATGTGGTGCTCAGGATCGAACCCGGGCTGCACGCATGCCAGGCGAGCTCACCACCACTTGAGCCACATCCCCAGCCCCAACCAACTTCAATCTTAAGGGCTAAATTACACGCAATTTAGATCAAAGTCCATGTCAATATCTTGGTTTTATATATATATAATGTTGTTGATATATATATATATATATATATATATATATATATATATATATATATAATGTTGTTGATATATAGATATAGATATATATAATGTTGTTGATATATAGATATATAGATATATATAATGTTGTTGATATATAGATATATATATAATGTTGTTGATTATATATATATATATATATATATATATATATATATATATATATATATATAGTTGTTGATAGACCTTATATTCCAGTGCCTCACATGTGCCAGAGAAGTGAGCTCCACTGAGCCCCAGCCCCAGCCCCCTGGTACATTTTTCATGGGGGATATTGGAGATTGAACTCACGAACACTTGACTACTAAGACAAATCCCCAGGATTTTTTTTTTTTTTACTTTATTTAGAGACAGGATCTCACTGTGTTTCTTAACACCTCACTTCTGCTAAGGCTGACTTTGAAATTTTGATAATTCTTCCTCAGCCTCTTCAGCAACTGGGATTACAGGCTTGCACTAACACACCCAGCACCTGGTACATTTTTAATACCTGTTTTATGTAGATTTTAACCAGTAGCCTTAACTTTTTTTCTAATATATATTTGATTTGAATCCATAACCCAGAAATCAGTGAAACAGAATCTATTTTTTATCTGCAACTCTGCTTTTGGTTATGTCAGTGTCTGAGTTAAGATTCCCCATTAAAGAATTTACTATGTCTTGTGTTCTCATTCTGACCTCCCATATGAGCTAGTTCTGAGTTTTAGAATATCTGAAACAAGGTTCCCAGAGATTCCAAATTTTTTGGAGTATTTAGAAAACACCATTCTCTGAGTCTTGTCTTCTAGGGACCACTTTGAATTTTAAGTGTGTAGCTTCTGAAGGGATGGACTAATTGGATGCTTTGCAACTGGAAGGCATTTTCTGATATACTTTCTCTCTAAAAGGTACTTTATTTGTTTCCTTTTATTAGATACTGTGAATAAAGGTACAATAAAAAATAGAGGACGTCTGGACCCGAGGCGGCGGCAGCGGAGCGGCCTCGCTGTGCGAGGAGGCCCTGCTGGTGCGAGGCCGCAGCCAGGAGCCCGAGGCCGGGCCTCGCGCTGAGCCGGCTGGGCCGTGGGCTGCCTGCGGCCTGGGCGGCGAGGCCTCCTTCCGGCTGGTGGGCCGCCGTGCCCTCGATGCGGGTGTGGGCTCCACGGAGCAGGACGGAGGCTGGGCCTGGGCCGCGGGCGGGATAGGAGGCCGACAGGCCCGCTCGCCCGCCCAGGTGGATGCGGTGCCGCGGCGATGGACACCCTAGAGGAAGAGAGCTTGGCGCTGTCCTCCTCTGCATCTGATGCAGAATTTGATGCTGTGGTTGGATATCTAGAGGACATTATCATGGATGACAAGTTCCAGTTATTACAGAGAAACTTCATGGACAAGTACTACCAGGAGTTTGAAGATACAGAAGAGAATAAACTCATCTACACACCCATTTTTAACGAATATATTTCTCTGGTGGAAAAATATATTGAAGAACAGCTACCGGAGCGGATTCCTGGATTTAACATGGCAGCTTTCACAACTACAATACAGAAAAGGAAGGCCGGGGACTGACTTAAGCAGTGGCTTAGTGGTGACTTCATTGTGCAAATCATCCTCTATGCCAGCTTCCCAGAACAATTTGAGGCACTAGGTCCCATCTCCAGGCAATGAACAGGAACATTCTGGATGTCACCAGTCTGACAGACTAAGAGAGACTACAGCTAATGACGACAGAAGAGTCCATCTCAGAAAGACTCTGTTCTGCAGCCCTTGGTTTGTGTTAAGTATTGACAGGTCAGAAACAACATGACCGGACCTTTGGACCCACTTCTCCTGACAAGCCGTTTTGTATTAGTGTTCTTCCCCTCCCCACCTAGTCACCTCTCAGGTGCTTGGGTCAGGCCCCTCTGATCATGCCCAGGTCAGCCATTCCACCTGGGAGCCCTTCCCTGGTACATGTTGGTGTGCATAACCACAACCATGAACCCTCCTCTTCCCAGCAGGCTTTGCATGAGTCCTTTGTGCACTCACTGCTCTTTTTTACATGGGACATAGTTTCAGTCCTTCACCCTCAATGGGGTTTCTGTTTGGGAGTATTTATCTAGGGAGCTACTGGAGCCAGCTGCCTGTCCTTCGATTTCTGTGTCTCCTCTGATCACAGCTTGTGCTGGCTGTGGGGTCAACCAAGAGAGATGTCCTTTACCTAAAAGCTACGTGTGAAAGTCAACTCCCAGTCTTAACATACATGGTCCTTGTAACACTGTCTTCTGTTGGTCCTGATATAGTCCCACTGTTTCTAGAAGTCTCTTTCAAGCATTATTTTTGAAAAATATTTTTATAGATGAATACTCAGGCAAACTTAGTGGATATGATCTTGGAACTTCCATGATAATCCACCTAAAGATCAAAGTATTATATGCTATGTGCTTTTTAGTCATTAGTGCTGTAAAGATAAAAATGCTTTTCATGTTGGTGCACCTGTTTCAGCAGCACCAGAGAATGTCTGCTATGTGCTGGAACAGGCTGAAGCAACCCTGCGTCATGGCATGTCAGGTGTGTTGTGCATGTTGGCTTAAAACCCTTTCTGTGTAAGCCAGTTGTTTGTTTTTTTTATTAGGGTAGGTAAAGACTCTGCGATTTCTTCTTCCCATCACAATCTCCTGCCAAGATGGTGTTCACTGGTCTAGCTCAGCATGAGGAGGAGGCAGTGGACAGCTTTACTGTTCGTGTGTCAGCTTTGGTTTACTACATTGTTTAGTTTAGTACTGACAGAGAACTTATGTGTCACACATCCCTGGAAAGAAGGAAAAAACAGTTCAGTTCCCCTGTGTACTTTTTTATTTTACTTTTTATAGTGAAAATAAGAATCTGTGCTGACTTTTCACTTATCTTCTGGTTTTAAAGGATGAGCTATAAGCTGTGTGTTTTTCTGTACTAATGTGTCGTTTATTACTTTTTGTACCATGAGTAAAATTTGAGGTGTTTTGCAAGAACCATCATTCTAAAAAAAAAAAAAAAAAAATAGATGTGTGGCAATATATTTAGCAAAGGGATTCCAAATTTTTTACATACATACCAAAAGTTATTATTACTGGATTGTATGGCATTTTTTAATGACAATTATTATTATTTTTTTTATTTATTTAAATACTGGAGGTTAACCCCAGGGCACTTTACCAGTGTGCTACATACCCAGTCTCCAACACTTTTATTTATTTATTTATTTTTGAGAGAGGGTTTTACTGAGTTTCTTAGGACGTTGCCAAGTTCTTGAAGCTGGTCTTTAATTTGAAAATAAATCCCTAGTTTTCTACCTCTTATTCTCCTAAGCCACTGGGAGTACAGGCATGTATGATTTTGCACTGCTACCCCAAATTATTCCTAGTGGATTATGTGGCATTTTTAATTGGGGCTTTTAAAGAACCTTAACACTTTTATAAAAAAATATATTTATTAAATTTATATTGTCACCAATATTTTTACATATTTTTGTACCCTAGAATCCCTATTAATTATGAGATATTTGCTTGGTTTTGTATGGTTTGGTGCTGGGTATTGAACCCAGAGTTGCATACCACTGAGATACATCCACATTCTTTTTTATGTTATATTTTGAGACAGGCTCTCATTAAGTTGATTGTAGCCTTGTTATGTTACTGAGGCTGTCTTTGTACTAACAATTCTCCTGTGTCCCCCCCCCATAGCTTCTAGAATTTCAGGCATATGCCACCACACATGACAATTTTAGATTTTTATAATAGCCATTCCAACAGCACTGCATAGGCTGAATAAAATCTATTTGATTAATGCATTGAATCCCTGAGGCAAGTTTATGTGAAGTGGCCAGTGTAGGAGTGTTGTGTAAAGATTAGCAAGGATTGTGGAATGTGATAGACACTATTATCTAAAGTACATATATGGGGCTGGGGATGTGGCTGAAGTGGTAGTGCACTTGCGTGGCATGCGTGCAGCCGGGGTTCTATCCTCAGCACCACATACAAACAAAAATGTTGTGTCTGCAGAACACTAAAAAATAAAAATAATAAAATTCTCTCTCTCTCTCTCTCTCTCTCTCTCTCTCTCTCTCTCTCTCTCTCTCTCTCTCAAAAATAAAGTACATATATGAAGACAGGAATTGATGTGAACATACTTTATATACAAACAGAGGTATGAAAAACTGTTTTATATGTGTAATAAGAATTGTGATGCATTCCATTGTCATGTATTTAAAAAATAAAACAAAAAAAATCTTTATGTGTATTGCTGAGTATCAAACTCAGTGCTTTGCACATTCTAGCAAAGTAGTCTACAACTGAGACACAACTCCAGCCCATGTACCCAGCTTTTTATACTCTCTTTGTAGTAATCAGAAACTACTTTAAAAATTAAAATTGCATTTATATCACTTTTCCTAGTACGGTAATGTATTACTAACTAAACTTATTCTTAGTATTTAAAAAATAATAATCTAATGGATGACTGTTATTTTTTCCAGGGATTATTTTATCACTTCTTTAGGCCTTGGTGAAGGTCTTTTTTTTCAGAATATAGATTCCTTCTATTAACAAATGGGTCCATGCTAACTGTGTTGAAAATAGTGATTCTAAAACTTCACACAATGCACACATTTCCAAGAGTATAGGGGAAAGGGAAAGACAATATTCACAACCAAGAAACCATTTCCCATGGAAGCACAGTATCAGTGTCCAACCTGGAGTGTAATCTAGATCTTTCAGGGATAAGGGTGTTTAAGAACCACAACCATAGGTTTTTGGGATCCTCTAAAGTACACTGAATGGCTTTAAATCACTTACTCTTCTTCAAAATAAAATTTCTGCTACCTACTTAAAAAATAAAGCACTATAAATGAGAAAGGTGAATGAGACTTAAGTTCTTTGGAGGTACTGAGGTTGACATTTAATTATAGTTTATAAATAGTCAAATAAGAAGTGCCTTCGAGTTGTCTCAACTTTTCCAACACATGATATAGAATACTTAGGTGAACTGACATGAAATAATGAAAATGCATTTCAGGGAAGTGATATCACAGAAATTTTCAGGGTAGAATCTTGGAAATGTGGGAAAAAATATATTAATATATATATGCTTTTCTATAGAAAAAAATAAGTGATAAGTACCTGAGTATGAGGGTAAATTCAGTGTGCCTCATGCATTGTAGGTTGAAGGTAATGATAAAGTAGTAACTGAGGAGATCCAGAACTCTATAATCCTGGGAGACATTAATAGCAATTTAGAAAAAGAAAATATAGTTAAATCCCTTTAGATTTACCTCTGTCCTCTGTTCCTCTTATGAATTTGATTCTGTCAAATGAGATTATGTGGGTATGGTTCTCTCTGAATTTATGTTCTCTTTTGTTTTTAGGATTTTGTCAGCTATGTCATGTAAAGCCCTGTCTTAAACTCACTTTGGGGGCTCTTTTACATCCTGTTCTGGACTGCAGAGCAGAGACTCACCTCACTCATTCTGTGCAATGAATTGACTTTTGTCAATCTTTGCAAACAATGGTTGGAAGAATAAGCATATTGGAGCGTCTTTCATATCCTATAATATGGTTGTCAGACCCTGTGGGTTAAAGGGTAGTTACTTGCTATGTTTGCAAAATCTTCCCTATGAGAAGGGCTTATCTATATTTTTTTGTTTTGGAAGCCCCATAAACACAGAAGAGAAGCATTTATAGTCACAAACAAAGGAATGCCATAAGCTATTAGATATGAGAAAATACAAAAATAAATAAAGTCTTCTCTTAGAGCTTTTAGAGGTAAAAAGTGTATTTCTGTTTTGTGTAAGGAAACTAAATTTTCTCTTTGGCCTGACAATATTTTGATGTTTTAAACTTGCTTGTAATTTCTACCTGTGTTTTGAATTCACCTATGCCTGGCTATCCCTTACCAGATAACAACCCTCTCTAAAACCTTACTGGTGCCGCATAAATACTGGCTCCTTCTGACCAAATAACAATTCTCTCTAAATTTCAGTGGCAACTTATAAATTCTAATGTCTGGAGCTGAATTTATTTTCCACCTTGAAATGTTAGCCACATAGATCCTTAACCTGCTATTTGCCTTTGTATTATGATTGTCAAAATCTTGTTAGCTGTAAGTACCTTAGACACCCACCTCCTTTGTAACTTTTGTGCTGTAAAAACGTTTTCCTGATGATCAGGGGGATGATCTCTAGCATGGAATCTTGTAAGAGACAGTCCTGGCCAGCTTTTGTGTACACAATACAATCTTGATTTAAAATTTAAGTTGGTGGTCTTTTGTGTTTTGGTTTAACATTAACCTTTTTTTTAAATGTCACTGTAAATAAAACCAAAGAACACAACAAAACTCCTGTAAATGAGCCAGGTGCATAAAAATAGTCATTCTTTACTGAAAGCACAGTATTCATTATAGAAATGATATAAGCTTAAAAATTAATTAAAAGATATCTCAAATATCAAGTGAGTTTAGGAGTTAGAATTTTTTTTTTTCTTTCAGAATATAGGTAGTAAAATAGGACAAAAGAGAAAATGTGAAGCATAAATATATTAAGTAATATGCAAAAAATCACCAAAATATTTATTACAAAAAAAAACATATCTACAGAAATTGTTCAAAAGAAGCAGTCTTTTTGTCAGGAATAAACATTTGGACAGGAATGGAAGTTTTGGTTCTCTTTTTAAGTAGTTTTACTCCTAGTGAATAATCTTTTCACTATTTCTGCATTTTTCTGGTTGGAATTAATTATAATTCATATATCTGCAAAAAAGGTACTGAATGCAGAAAAATATTATTGCTCATGTTTAAATCACCTCCATTATTTGATCTTTCCCTTTTTAAACCAAAAATCTGCATAAAACCATCTCTTAATAAATATCTCTATCTCTGTATATTAGCAGCAACTGAGTTATAAAATTTGCTATGATCACTTGTCTCTTCATGTACTTAGACTATGAATTTGCTACTTAGCACTTAGGTATAAGTCTCTATGATGTTCTCTAGTTATTTATGTCACTCTGCTAAGTTTTATACCAAGCTCTTAGTATGTGCCTTAATTACTCTGTGTAGCAATGTAGGATTTATGTCTTATTTGTGACACTTTGTTCCCAGAACTGTGTCTAAAGGGATATTGTAAAAATGATTATTCAGGAAAAAAAATCTATCTAATATTATCTTTTATTTTATATTTATATATTTATGTATACATATTTTTATTATTTAGAAACACCCTTTGGTCTGAAACTACAGTGATACTAGTGTATTTTAGCTTGAATTGGTTGTGAGAATCAAACTAACAAGACTTTTATGTGTGTTGGTTGGTGATTTCTGCAACCTCAGGAACCTAGTGAATAATAGCAGAAATAAATAAGTAACTCTTTAGTTTGAGGCAGAACCACCAAACTAGATGATGTTTTGCTTCTGCTTTCTATCTCAATTATCAGAAACATACCTTTAAATTTACATGGAACTCTTTTGGAATTCTGTTCTGTTAGTTCTTCTAAAAAAATCAATGAAACTGAAAAATAATGCAGGAAAGATAAATAATTAATTTCAAACAATTCATTTCTTAAAATAAATAATTTTTTCAAATCACCAAAAATTCTGAAAAGTTACAAAAGTTAAAAGCTTTAGAAATATCCTAATGCAATTTCTCTTTTGCTCAGAACAGTAGACTATATCTCCAACTCATTCTTCTCTAGAATTGGACTGTGTGCAAATATTTAAAAAAAGTGCTAAGATGCCCCAAATGGCTTATAAGTTTTAAAATCCTGAAAGGAGCTCAAATCTGCCATTTTTCTACTTTACAAAATACAAAATCTTAAATTTGTATATTTAACAAACATTTGCAGAAGTGTAATTCAAAATGACCTAAAAAAATGAAAAATATCATTGAAGGACTGACCCACTGATCATGAGGGACTTATAATATTGAATCCCTTATATTAAATGTCTTTTTATCATTGTCAAAATTTTCCATGTTTAATATTATCAATATATTAATCAAAATTTTTATGCATTTAATAACAAATATCTAATTTCCTATTTTATTCAGTCTTTTAAAAAATTAGTAGTAATTAATATTAATAATTTAATTCTCATACTTGTGAAAGTATGAAACATATACTTTAAAAGCTATGGCTATAGCAAGTGAAAAATCCAGCCTAATTTCCTTTTAAGATTGGGAGCCATCTCATCACAAATGCATGAAAAGTTAATTTCTGCTTCATTATAAATTACTGTGATTTGCTTGAAATGCCTACCAGTGCCTTGAACTCACCCATGTCTGGTTTTCCCTGATGAGAAAACAACCCTCCCTGAAACTTTAGTGATGACTCATAAATTCTGGCTTTCCCTGACCAAATAAAAACTCACTCTGAAACTTTAGTGGTGGATCATAAATTCTGATGTTTTGATCTAAATTTACTCCCTAAGTGCTAAATCATTTAGACCATTAACCTACTATGTGTCTTTGTATTATGCTTGTGAAAATTTTGTTATTCGTGTAAGTTCTCAAGTCACCCCCCTTTTGTAACTTTTTGTGCTATAAAACTACAGTCCTAGAGAACTGGAGTGCTGAATTATTTTTCCATGGGTTTCAGGAGAGACTGATATGCTCAAATGCGGGACCACCAAAAGACCACCAGAGACCAATATGTAAGCACCAAAGACGTGTTTATTCCAAGCTAGCTCAGTCCACGCACACAGAAACTGGTGGCTTAGAGGCCCTGAGCCTGGGGTTTGCAGCAGTTTTATAACTCTTTGGGAAAGGCAGGAACCCCACATACATCATAGCATCTCTTAGCAAATCATCACACGCCTTGGGAAAATCATAAACAACTCTAAAACATGATTAGCACATTCACTGGTGGGAACAAGTTGGGTAAGCAGGATTGGTTAGTACAAGATGGGGATTCATTTGAACAGATTGGCTTAGGCCATGAGGGGATTATATGCTAAACTATATGGTTTCCCAAAATTTTATCAATCACCATAAACTACTGGAAGTTTCATTTGGAATCCCAGGAATTTTCCCTGTCTCATGCTGATTGGTGGCTGCTAGGGGGTTGTTATGGATCCCCACCTAGCCTGACTGAGTCTGGGACACCAGGCACAGCAGATCTCTCCTGTTATTTGTAGATAAACAACTCAGCAGGTTGGGTATGAGCCTAGGAGTGCTCTGTGTGTCTTTCCAAGGCCAAGAGTCATGCCCCCTTCCTTGGACAGTCTTTGCTCTGAGGTAGAGGCTGGTTTCTCACCTTGTACCTTATGTTTTTTATGTATTTTTTTAGATGTAGCTGGACACAATACCTTTATTTCACTTATTTATTTTTATGTGGTACTGAGGATTGAACCCAGGGTCTTGCACATGGGAGGTGAGCACTCTACTGCTGAGCCACAATCACAGCCCCTTATGTGTTGTTTTTGTTGAGCATTTTTACTTTAGGGTTTTCTTCCCAGTTCAAAGTTCAATCTGTAACCTAAAAAGAACAGAGATCAAAAATTAAATAAATAAAATTTTATAATTATTGTCATTATTTTATATTAATTCCTTAATAATATACAAGCATATATAATCCATAAACTGAAATGACTTTATATGTAAGTTTAAATGAAAATGTTCTGTTGGTTGGGTTAGTTCCCACTAATGGGAAAACAACCTTGCCTCAAAATAATAGCAGCCTGACACTCTTGGGTACATTTCTCAGTTAAAAAAAAAAAAAAAAAAAAAAAAAAAAACAGCACTCAACAACCTGAGATTCTAGCCCTTATTCATGCCTGGATTGGATAATATTCCCTGTCACTCAAAAAAGGGCTCACTTCTCTCAGATTCAATGTTCATGATCTGAAGCCCCTTCCAATCAAAAGCATTTTGTGGGAACTGTCCAATCGTGTGTCATCAGGGAGGAGGAGGGTGGGCTTTCACTTCTTATCTCCTGAGTCCTCCATTTTTGCCATCTGTAGTCTCATACTTCAGAGTCACAGGTTGTTCTGCTGTGCAGGAACTGAGGATCCCAAGTAGCCCCACTCCTGAGAATCAGGAAATGGCGAGTGTGCATTGGCCTAGCAAGAGAGGCTGGGGGAGGAAGACTATTGGAACCACAAGACTGGCTGTGTTGAAAACAGGAGCTAGCACATTGGGACTCTGGGCAGTCTCTGGAGTCTACAGGCTTTACTCCTCCACTTGGCCACTATGTCCTCAGTCCTGCTGGCCAACCAGGTGGGGAACATGTCAGTGGCAGAGACTCTTTGCTGCCTTCCTTATGCTCAAAGGGCATCCTCAGAATCTGCATAAAATATTATGTGGCAGGAGTGTTCCTGCAGCCCAGTGTCTTACCAGATGTTGGAGATTGACAGGTGGAATAATTATCAAAATCAAATCTCCAAGGTCCATTTTCCTGCAGGAAAGGAGCTGTCATTTTTGGGTACCTAAATTCCTTTTTAGCTAGCTAATTTTCATTTTGACATTCTTTTATTTTTACTTTCTTCATTATTATTATTTTGTTTAAAGTTAGGTGAACTCGGGATACTGTACTACTTAGCCATATCCTTGGTAGTGGAGCCAGATTTACAGATAGGTAGTTAGTGTAGTTAGGTAAATTGGGTCTAATATCCAGTAAAATCAAGAATAAATGCCATATTGAGGATGGAATCCAGGATAGGGGGAATTGAAAATGTCCCCAAGGCCCTGAGCCCATCCCAAGAAAATTTTAATGAAGCAGCTCACCACAAACATGGAGATGCTAATCCAAAAGACTTTCCTGCCCAGATTGCTCCTTCAGCCCACCTGTCCTCCACACTTTGGGCCTTCCCACCTACATTCCAACACTGCAAGAAAACAGAACAAAGGACAGCAATGTGACAGGAATGCAGGATAGCTGAAGGAAGACCTTAGCTATAAAAAAGCTAAAAAGACCTTAGTTTAAAAAAAAAAAATCCCTTTCATGGATTCTACCTCTTGGGTCCCCTTTTTCTTCTGGGGAGAAGTCCTTTCTACTGTCCTTTAATAAAGCTTATACTTTCCACTCTAAACTTGCCTTGGCACACTTCTCTGATGTTATACTTCAGCATTGGGGAAGCAAGGACTCTTCACCAGTAAACAGCCTTAACAGGTTTAAATTTATTTTGAGAAAGGTCCTAGCTAAGTTGCTGAGATTATTTTTGTTATGGTTTGATTTATCTAGAATTTAGTATTGCAATAAACCATAGTGTTTTCACATACATATGTATTCATATGGGAATCTTATTTATATTGTGATTCTTTATTATTGTAATATTATATTTTCACAATATATATGAATAGTAGGCCATGATAAGTTTTTTTTTTTTTTTTTTTTTTTGCTCTTATAATTGAAAAGATTTTTGGCTAAAGTTACATATAACTTTGTAGATGAATTTTAAAAATTTATGCTTTGGTTTCTTACTTCATTTAAAGTAAAGCTTGATGATTTTTTTTATTATTACATTATTGTTGTATTTAATAGTCAGGTTTATTTGACATAACCATAAAACATGAAATATAATTTGCTCCCCTTCAATATCCAGTAGTTCCCCTTTCCCTATTCTCCAAGTTTCTTCTATCATATATTTATTTACAGTTTTTTAAATTATTGCTTTATAGAATACACATAAAAGTAGACTTCACTGTGATATATTCATATTTGTGCATAGAAGTTTTGGTGAGATCTATTGTCAGTAAATTTGGGGGAAATGATAACCTTTGTAATGATGAGTTTTCTTATTTACATGGGATGTATAATTCAGTCTTTTATGTGCTTTTTGTGACTTTTATTTTCTCATAAGTTCTACATATTTTGTTTCTAAAAATGTACATATGTGAAATACCACTTTCATAAGGCACCTATGTAAAATTTATACATAGTGTTTTATGCTCTTTTTTAAACTGGATATATTATGAAATGTGACTGGCCCCAGTGACCATTTTTCCTACAGATTATTATTTATCTCTTCCAAGATGTATATTGTATTGAGCCATGCCCTTGGGCTTCAAGTGTTTGGATGAGTACCATTGCATACTTACATGTTCTCATGATCACATATGCTCTAATTTCAGTAAGTCTCTGTGATGGGGAGTATCGTGTATATTCAATAGCAAAATAGTTTCCACAAATAGATACTAATTTAAACTCCTTTTGAGTTAATGATTATTAATTTGTTTTAAATGTTCATCAATATTACTTAATTTTTCCCATGATGGGTTTTTATTTTATATTTCTTAAATTTCTAAATATTTTGAATTTTTATAGTTAATAAACATATCTCATGTATAAATTTGAAGTTCAGACTTTTGTCTTTTATATATTTTTGGCTTAAAAGATGAGAAAAGGATCCAAAAATGCAGCTAGAGATTGATTTGAAAAAAAAAAATGTTTAAATTATTTTTAATTGACTTTTTTCTTTACTCATCATTTATTTTAGGTTTCTTGTATGATTGTAAGGGTAGGTTATTTAAAGTGGATTCTAGGGCTTATCTTTGTTAATTACTACAGGAAAAATAAATAAGAAATTTCTCTACACTATGGCTGCAGGAAAATGAATAAATTTCTTTAAAATCATATGGTAATAAAATTGTTAAATGACATACTTACTAAACATCCACTCCTTAAAAATTTTTTTTCTGTAATATTTTTGGCAGAGAATCATGAATTCTATTATCTGGATTTTGGGATTTAATATAAAATCATATGGAATAAAATTTGGCCAATCCTAGAAATATTCATACATAAATTGTTGTTTACTTAATGACATGTTGTGGAGATAGCAACTAATGAACATATTTATTTTTAGAAATAGTTACTTTTTTTGCTTTTCAGTTTCTAATAAGCCTTTTAGATTTATTTCCTTCCTGAGTCACTCAGGGCCACTGATGTGTTTTTTTTTTTTTTTTTTTTTTTTTTTTTTATTATTCTGTAATCTCCAGGCATTTACCCTTCTAAGAAATCTGTCTTGTGAGCTCTGTTTCTGAAGAGTTGCTTAACATGAAAGAAAAAAAAGTCTTTATGTTGCCTCCGAAATGTATTCTCAATGCACTCTTTTCAAAATGGAGAGAAAATAATATTTCCTCAGACTGACATCCCTGTGTCAGGAGCTAACAATACATTGATGGTCTTTGAAGAAATTTCATACAGTTCTGTCTCTGGGTAGTTTTCTGTGGGCTGCTGAATTGCCATTTAATATCCAGATACCCATGTTTTTCATCTGTACTATGGGAATAATTTTAGAGGGAACAGATGAATAATGCTCTTCATGAGGCTATGAATACCTGTATGTTCTGTAGTGCACAGCTGACAAAGCCCCTGGAATACACTGTGCCACTCACATGATTTTTCTTTCAAAAGCTTGTAATAACCTTTTCACTTTAGGCATCCATGTCATCCACATTCCCAATTATAAAAGTTTGAATCTTTCTTTTCTGAATTCCACGTTTCGTTTCTCTTGTGGTACAATGTGGTACAAATAACTATGTTTTTTTTTTTTTTTTCCTTCTTTTACACTGTGTTTCTAATAAAAATGTTCTCTGCTCCAAACCTATATTTCCCATGTCCAGCTATGTTTAGAAAATGACATAGATAATTTATTTGATAATTTATAAAGGAGAGTTGAGAATGATTCTTGCTCATGTTTCCCCTCCTTAGAAACTGAACCAGAACTGTTCTTGGTCCTGAAAAGGGAGGACCATAACCAATCAGATATATATTAAAAAATGTTAATTGATTGTATATTCTCTTCTAAGAACTCTCTGTTCAGATCCTTGGCCCATTTCTTGATTGGGTTATTATTATTATCATCATCATCATCATCATCATCATCATCATAAACATCACAATTATTATTATTTGTTTAGTTTTTTTGAGTTCTTTATGTACCCTAGAGATTGGTGCTCTATCTGATATGTGCGGGGTAAAATATTCCTCCTAAAATGTAGGCTCTGTCTTCACCTCACAGATTGTTTCTTTTGCTGAGAATAAACTTTTTAGTTTGATTCTATCCCATTTATTGATTATTTGTTTTAATTCTTGTGCTTTCAGTGTCTTATTAAAGAAATTGGGGCCTAATCCCACATGATGAAGATTAGAGCCTGTATTTCATTCCATTGGACACAGAGTATCTGGTTTAATTCCAAGATCTTGATACACTTAGAGTTGAGTTTTGTGCATGGTGAGAGATAGTGGTTTGTTGAAGAGGCTATCTTTTCTCCAGTGCATGTTTTGACACCTTTGTCTAATATACAATAATTATAGTTTTGTAAGTTAGTCGTCTCTGTGACCTCTATTCTGTACCATTCGTCTGCAGTCTGGTTTTTTTTTTTTTTTTTTTTTTTTTTTGTTTGTTTGTTTGTTTGTTTTGCAAATGCAATGCTGTTTTTGTTACCATTGTTCTGTAGTATGGTTTAAGGTCTGGTATAGTGATGCCACCTGCTTCACTCTTTCTGCTAAGGATTACTTTAGCTATTCTTGGTTTCTTATTTTTCCACATAAATTTCATGGTTGCTTTTTCTATTTCTATGAGGAATGCCATTAGGATTTTGATCAGAATTGCAGTAAATCTTTATAGTGCTTTGGGAGCATTTTTATTTTGATAATATTAATTGTGCCTATTGATGAGCAAAGTAGATCTTTCCATCTTCTAAGGTGTTTTTTGATTCTGTTCTTTAGGTTTCTGTAGTTTTCCTTGTATAAACCTTTCACGTCTTTCATTAAGTTGATTCCCAAATATCTTTTTTTTTTGAAGTTATTGTAAATGTGGTAGTTTTCTTCATTTCTTTCTCAGTAGAGTTTTCACTGATATAAAGAAATGCCTTTGATTTATGGGTGTTGATTTTATATCTTGCTACTTTGCTAAATTTATTTACTAGTTCTAGAAGTTTTCTGGTGGAGTTTTTTGAGTCTTCTAGGTATATAATCATATCTGCCATTTGAATGTAAATGGATAGCATTGGAGAAGATAATGCTAAGTGATGTTATCCAATTCTGAAAAAACAAAAAATGCCAAATATAAGGAGGCTGACTCATAATGGGGTAGGGAGGGGGAGCATGAGAGAAATAGATGGATTCTCAATAAAGAAGAGGGGTGGGAGGAAAACAAAGGGGTCAGGGGATTAGCAAGAATGGTGGAATGTGATAGAGACCATCATCAAAAGTACATGCACAAATACACAAATTTTTATCGCCATACTTTATATACAATGAGAGATATGAAAAATTGTGTTCTATACATGAAATAAGAATTGTAATGCTTCTGCTGTCATTTCTTTAAAAAAATCGATAGAAATATGAAAAAAATTGTTCATAAATTATATACATTATATATATATATATATATATATATATATATATATATATATATATATATATATGGAAAGTCAAGTCTCTTTCCTGAATTTTTAAAAATCAATTAATTTATTAATTTGTTCTAACTTGCTAATATAGCAGAATGCATTTCACTTTGTAGCACACAAATGGAACACAAGATTTTATTTCTCTTGTTGTTCAGAAAGTATAGTTACAAAACCCAAGTAACTCTACTTTGTGTACAACAAGATTTTCATCTCATTCCACCATCTTACCTACCTCTATAACATCTCCCATCACCTCCCTCCTCTTTGTCTTATTCAAAGTTTCTTCATTTCTTCCATGCTACCTCCCACTTCCCTCATTGTGGATCACCATCCACTTAGCAGAGAAAACATTATTGTCTTTGGTTTACGAGGATTGGATTACTTGCTTTAACATGATATTCTCTAACTCCATGCATTTACTTCCCAATTCCATAATTTTATTCTCTTTTAATGCTCAGTAATATTCCACTGTGTAAATAGACCATATTTTTTTATCCATTCATCTAGGGAAGAGCATATAAATTGGTTCTATAGTTTACCTATTGTGAATTGTTTTGCTATGAACATTGATGTGGATATGCCTCTGTATTATGCTGTTTTTAGCTCTTGTTGGTCTAAACTGAGGAGTGGGATAGCTGGGTAAATTTTGGTTTCTTTCCAAGTTTTCTAAGGAATCTCCTTATTCTTTTCCAGATTGGTGTCACCAATTTAGAGTCCTACCAACAGTGTAACAGTGGGCCTTTTTCCTCATATCTTCACCAACATATATTTTTGCTTGTATTTTTAATAATTGCAATTCTGATTGGAATAAGATTACATTTTGGAGTAGTTTTGATTTGCAATTCTTTAATTGCTAGAGATGTTGAACATTTTTTATTTATTGATTGATTGTTTATATTCTAAGAAGTGTGTCTCTTCAGTTCCTTAGCCCATTTCATTTAAGGATAGGGAAATTTGTTTTCTGTTATTAAGTTTTTTAACTTCTTTATATATCCTGGAAATTAGGTTTCTATTTGAGTGCATGTGGTAAAAATTTGCTCCTATTCTCTGGTATCACTTTTTGCCTCACTGAGTGTTTCCTTTGCTGAGAAGAATCTTTTCAGTTTGAATTCATCTCATCTAGTGACTCTTGTTTCTATTTCTTGTGCTTTAGTACTATTCTTAAAGAAGCAAAATTTCAAATCCCCTACTTGGGATTACAGGTGTAAGACATTATGATAGCAACACGATTCATCTTCATTTCAAGCCCACTTTCTTAAGGGGCTTTCATCCTAGGAAGAAAAAGAAAATGTTATAGACAGGCCACTGGGTCTAAGGCCACGACATAAAATAAGGAATATACCATTAATCAATTTAAATAATATACTCAAAACTTTGGATCTGTGGGAAAATATATATATATATATATATATATATATATATATATATATATATATATATATATAAATTATTATTATTATTATTATTATTATTATTATTAGTAGTAGTAGTAGTAGTAGTAGTATTACACACACACACACACACACACACACACACACACACACACACACCATTCACTTTCTGGTTAAATCTCCTTGCCCTCACTCAGGGCAGTTTCTCTCTAGTTTTTTATATGTCAAAAGAAATATTGGTTAAAAAAAAAAATAAATGTATCTTTCACCTGTAGCATAAAAGAAGTGATCATGTCCTTCATCTTCCTGAACTCAGGACAAGCATAACTCTCAAATATGGTTCTGTGAACTGAGATTTTCTGGAGTCTTGACATAGTTTTGAGGGTGCTGTTCCAAAAATACATATACTTTATTAGTAATATTTTAAATTCACAATGGTAATTTTAATAGAGTGGAAATTATGGGTTTTATTATAAAATTCAATTTTTACTATTTTTATATGAATTCTAAAAAATAATTATCTTTCCACCTCATATAATTTTAATGTTCACTGTTTCCATACAAGAGAAGTTAACTGAAATTTTACAAGATTTTCACTGTATTATTTCCATCAATAAATAATATATTTACATATATAATCTTCAAATTCAAAAGGCCTCATATGCAAGTTTAAATGCAAATGCTTGTCTTGGTTGGCTGGATTTTACTTCTCCAAGGATACCTTGCCTTAATTTCGCTGCAGCCTGAGGATCTGGATTTCAATTCCCAGAGCCTCAAAAGAAAAATAAATAAATAAATAAATGTACAGACAAGACCCTACAATTGGACATCATTTATTTCTGGATTTGAGGTTATCTCCTGACTCTCAAAAAACTCACTAGGCTTAGATTGAGCATATGAAGACATAAGTTGTGTCTAATCGGGACCCCTTATATAAGCATTGTCCAATGTACACATATTCAGTAAAGAGAAGCAAGTTGTGACCATCTGGTGTGAAGTCTGCCAGAGTGGGTATCCATTTCTAGGCTTCCTCACTTATGTTCAGTGAACCTTATTTTTTCTCCTGTATACGTACTTTGTGATTTATAGAGAGGACATGTGGTTCCTAAAAATACAGTAAATGATGAGTGTGCAGTGAAATCCTGAGACTGGATGGTGAGTCTGGTTGAAACTGGCTGCACTAACTATGGTGGGAACTGGCTATGGTTGGCTAGAATCCCTGGTGTAATCTTTAGTTTCTGCAATCCTGTGTCTTCTCCTGAGAAAGGTCAGCCATGAATTTCCACTGGCCAGTCAACTGGACCATATATTAACAGTAGACACTGGAAGTTCTATAGTATCCTATAGAATATCTTCAGCCCCTACCTTAAATTCTATGTGAGAACATTTGTGGCAATATTTCCAAATCTTCTCAGATTGTGTTGTGGATTCTGGAGTGAGGAGATCATCCCAATCACAACTCCATGTATTTTTTCCTCTAGGAGTGGGGTGAGATACTCTATAGATATCTCAGTTTTTCTTTCTTCCTGAATTCATTCTCCTTTTCTTTTTTTTTTTTTTTTTTTGGAGATTGTGGTATTTTGGATTGAGCCAGAGGTACTGTACCACTTAGCTACATACCTGGTACTTTTAATTTTTTTTATCTTCAAACAGTTGCTGAGTGTGATTTTAAATTTATGCTCCAGTATGTTGAGTTGTATTTATACATAAAATTTTAGCTTCCTGTTCAATGACAACTTCCCACTTTCCCAGTATTATCAGTTACTTTTTTGCAGTATTATCAGTTACTTTACCCATATTACATTTCAAATGAACATGGTATTTTCAATTGTTATACCAAAAACTGGATGAGATTTTAAAGTATTTTTTTCTCTCTGGGTGCAATGATTCATGCATATTAATTCCAGAGACTCAAGTGGCTAAGTCAGTAAGATTGCAATTTCCAGGTAAACATCAGGAACTTAGGTAGACTAATTATACAATTAGAAAAACCTGTCTCAAAATTTGAAAACATGGCTGGGTATGTAGCCCAGAATTAACATGCTGCTGTTTCAAATCCCCAGTACCATAGAAAAATATCAAAAGCAAAATTTTTTTGTTGTTGTTTATGAGCATTTTACATGATTGAAAAGTAAAGAAGAATCACTTGATATTAGAAAACTCATGTGTTTCTATTCTTCCTTTGTGTCTCCAAAGGCAGACAACCTGTCAGAGTGTCTTTATGCTCAGATTTCCTTTTATGGAATGTATATGAGAACATTCTCATTCCCTACTCTGGTATTCTCCTGGAACTGTGTTTCAGAACTATGTAATATGAGGATCCCTCAGCTGGCACATCTAATGCCTCTCATAAGTCCAGACCAGTACTTGGGGCTTTTCTTGTTCAAGAGCAATATAAATGTAGAGAGCTTAGTTTCTCAAATAAATAACTGAGAGAACTCTCAACTTCCATTTTTTTTAAATGTCTTCACTAATTTTATAGTCTAGCACAGTGTTTCTTTCTTCCATATTCATATAATTGAAGTACTACTTACTATTCCACTTTTTGAGAGTAGCCATTCTAACAGCTGTGCTCATACAGAAGATCTTATAGTTGGATGGTGCACTAAAATTCTGATGCAAGCTTTTTAGATTCCAGGGTGCCTTATGCTCACTGGAAAAAAAAATTGATGTGCACCTATTTTAGAAATAAAGAGGGATCTGTGAATGTAACCATTTTTTTTTCACTAATATTCGAGATTTTAGCCCATTACAATGTTTTCACACCAATGTGAGAACACTCCTTTTTGATCTAGGTAGATTTGCACCTGCACAGTTACCAGTGCTTTCAATGTTTGAGGTTTCAGATGTAGTCCATTGAATGGAAAAAGTTAATATCGGGACAAATTACTTACAGAAAGAATTGGTTAGGTCTGGTGTTATTAGTAAAGTGAGCTGGGTGAGAGACATCAGGAAGTGCTGAACTGCCACTTTGGCTTTCAGTGGTGGTCTGTATTTCCCTGTTAATTTTTTGATACTGTCTAGATAAAAGTTCAACTGTCAGCAACAGCTATTTGCATTTTTAGAGAATGTTGGCAAATCCCTCTAAGGAATTTAGGGATTACCTTAAGATTTAACATCTCTTCCACTCTGGCCTAATGGAATAAAGCCCATAGATCTTGCATGGCCATAGAAAACCACTTATTTTTCCCCCCTGGAGTAAATGCTCATGTATATTTTATTCCTTCCTCTGTGTGTACAGATAAATTAGCATTTAAACTACAGGCAATTTAGAGTTAAATAATATATTTCAAACGCAAATCAATCTTCCTTTATTTATATTAATACTGTATTTGGGCATTTTGTTCCAGTAATTTTGCATATTGCTCAAATCAGAAAAATCTTCAAGTGCATTCTACTTATCTCATCTTGGTCGATATTTTTTTTTTCAGTTTTCCAATTTGTGTGCCTCTAATTCCTTTACAGTTTTTAGAAGGACTAAAAACAGGAGTATATATTTATTTGGTGTATCCATAAATGGAGGTAGGCTTATATTCTGCTTTTATTTATTTTTATTTAATTTTTTAAAATTATCTCTCTTTATATCTGCTCCTTGGTGGATGCTTGTGTATAATTCCAGTGTCACACACATTCTGCACACAAGTCGCTTTTGTAATCTATGCCTTTTATTCTAACATCTACCTTGAAGTTGGATTGTAGCATTCATTAACATTAAATATTTTATTGATATGTTTTGATTTATATACTTATAATAATTAACAATAAAAAGATATTTGCATACATATGAAATGCCCTATGTAGTTTTCTGTATTGTGATTTTTTTTATCTTAAAATTACTACACTGTTGTAATATTATAGCATGCATTAGTGTCAGGTAATGATCACTAGTACATTTGTTCTTAAATGTGAGAGAGTACTTGTCTAATTTTATATACATTCATCTTTCCAGGAAAATTTTAGAAGTTTTTGCTTTGATTTCTTCTTTCACAAAAAGCAAAGAATGGTAAAATTATGACCAGTTATTATTAAAGGGTACCTTGGGAAAATGATCATTTTTATAATAGTTCTATCCTTTGTAAATATGTTGAATATTTGAGTCTTTTATGTTCTTTTCTGTATTTTTATTTTCTCAAATACTGCATATTCCTTTCGTAAACATACTTGCATATGAAATGCAACATTCATGTGACATCAGCATAAAACATACATGGTATTTTATAGTATTTGTCAAACTGGATATAATACATCAACAAAAATTCTAGCTCCTAGAATTTACATTTTACAAAATTTAATAATTATTTCCTCCTCTTTAGCCATGCCCCTTGGTTTCAACTCTGGAAGAATGTGGATGTACTCTCATGAACAGTTGCTGTAATTTTAGTCTCTGTTTCCTCTGCAGGTCTATCATATACATATGATTACAAAACAGTTTCTACAAATGGATAATAAAAGCTTAAATTATTATTTTCCTTTTTTGTGAATGCATTTATTCCACATATTCATCAATACTATTTAATTCATCTATATGATGTGATTTTATTCAATGTTACCTAATTTCTAAAGATTTTGAGTTTTTATGATTATTGAAAAGTTAGATATATCCTTTTTAAAGTGACTCTTCAAGAATTTTTTTTCTTATGCATTCTGTTGTACTTCTTCTTCTTATAAGTGTTTGATTATATGTGAAGAAATTAGGGCTTATTTTTAACTTGTCAGTTTTGCAGATTTTAATGTAATCATTTGATGAATAGATTTTTTTGTATTAATATTTTGTAATTCATAAGTTTAAGTCTATTATATTGTATAATTTTGAAAACAAAAAAAACTATTTTTTTTTCTTTTGTGATATTAGGGATTCAACCAAAGTGTCTTAATGCTGAGCATATTCTCAGCTCTGTTTTAAATTTTATTTCCAGATGGGGTTTGCTCAATTTCTTCAGTTGGCCTTAAATTTTGAACTTCATGCCTTAGACTCCAGAATAGTAAATATTTCAGGTGTGCACCATCATATGAACCCTACCTTTTGTAAGTAAACTTTTGAGCTTTGTACTTTCTTATATATTTCAGTATTATTTAGAAATAACTTATATTCAGCATTTAATGTGTCAAAATATGTTGTTATGTTTTATGAGTGAAGGGATAAAATAGCATTTTATTATCGCACTCTTTTCCCAATATCTTGGCATGTTTTAAGAGTTTTGTTGTTGGTGTTTTCTGTAGTTCCACCATTTATTTTATTATGAGGTTTACCCTGATTGATTTTACTTCATAACATCAATCATGTGGCATCATGGTATTTTGGTCAGCAGTAGATTTTATGTACAACCATGGATCTAGCAAATATCTTAGCCATGTACTAGTCTATACCATCTAGATTCTATCATTGCACCCAGAGTATTGGAAAATTGCAGAAGATTCTTAGGATAAATTTTCCAGAGTGTATTTCCATAAAGTGAGAAATCATTATATATGCCTATATTTGCAATGATATACTGTATAATTGATATAATTTTTATTCATTGAATTTTCAAATTTGCTAGTGCTTTTTTAATTGTATCTGATTTTTAAAAAATTTGTACTGAAGATTGAACCCAGGGGTGCTTAACAATAAAGCCACATCCTCAGTCGTATATATATATATATATATTATTTAGAGACAGAGTATTACTGAGTTGCTAAGTGCCTCCCTAAGTTGCTCAATACAATATATATAAGACAATATTATATATAATATTGTCTTAGAATTTATGATCCTTTTTTCTTATCCTCCTCAGTCACTGGAACTACAGTTGTCCATCACTAGACTGGGCTCATTTCCTTTTTAAAAGCACCAACATTGATACTGGTAACTCTGTGTTATGTTTATCTTTAATAGCTTCTAATTTTGCTCTTTTGCTTAAGACTTTCTTTACTTTTAGTTTTTGAATTTTACTTTTTATTGGGATGTACTATTTGATAATAAATTCTAGTCATTTTATGGCTTAATAAATTTTTTTTGTATATTTTATTTTCACCTCAGGTATAGATGAATTCCAATTTTTCCAGCTGTATAGAGGTCTAAGTGAAACATAATAAACTGTATGGATATTGTTAAAGAAATTGAACCACAAGTTTACCCAGTTTTTTGACTGCACTGTATATACCCAAAGGACATAAAATCAGCATACTACATTGACACAGCCACATTAATATTTATAGCAGCACAATTCACAATAGCTAAGGTATAAAACCAACCATTCAATGATGAATGGGTCCATTCAATGATGACAGGATAAAAAATATTGCTTATGTACACAATAAACTATGAATCGGCCATAAAGAAGAATGACTTTATGACATTTGCCAGGAAATGGATGAAATCTGGAGATTTTTTTTTTAATTTTTTATTGTTGGTTGTTCAAAACATTACAAATTTCTTGACATATCATATTCCTCACTTTGATTCAAGTGGGTTATGAACTCCCACCTTCACCCCATACACAGATTGCAGAATAACATCAGTTACACATCCATTGATTTACATATTGCCATACTCGTGTCTGTTGTGCTCCGCTGCCTTTCCCATCCTCCACCATCCCCCCTCCCCACCTCTCCCCTCCCCTCCCCTCCTCTCTCTCTACCCCCTCCACTGTATAACCCTGAGGGTCTCCTTCCATTTCCATGCAATTTCCCTTTTCTCTCCCTTTCCCTCCCACCTCTCATCCCTGTTAAATGTTAATGTTCTTCTCCTGCTCTTCGTCCCTACTCTGATCTTAGTTACTCTCCTTATATCAAAGAAGACATTTGGCATTTGTTTTTTAGGGATTGGCTAGCTTCACTTAGCATAATCTGCTCTAATGCCATCCATTTCCCTGAAAATTCTATGATTTTGTCATTTTTTAATGCAGAGTAATACTCCATTGTGTATAAATGCCACATTTTTTTTTATCCATTCGTCTATTGAAGGGCATCTAGGTTGGTTCCACAGTCTTGCTATTGTGAATTGTGCTGCTGTGAACATCGATGTAGCAGTGTCCCTGTAGCATGCTCTTTTTAGGTCTTTGGGGAATAGACCAAGAAGGGGAATAGCTGGGTCAAATGGTGGCTCCATTCCCAGCTTTCCAAGAAATCTCCATACTGCTTTCCAAATTGGCTGCACCAATTTGCAGTCCCACCAGCAATGTACAAGTGTACCCTTTTCCCCACATCCTCACCAGCACTTGTTGTTGTTTGACTTCATAATGGCTGCCAATCTTACTGGAGTGAGATGGTATCTTAGGGTGGTTTTGATTTGCATTTCTCTGACAGCTAGAGATGGTGAGCATTTTTTCATGTACTTGTTGATTGACTGTATGTCCTCCTCTGAGAAGTGTCTGTTCAGGTCCTTGGCCCATTTGTTGATTGGGTTGTTTGTTATTTTATTGTCTAATTTTTTGAGTTCTTTGTATACTCTGGATATTAGGGCTCTATCTGAAGTGTGAGGAGTAAAGATTTGTTCCCAGGGTGTAGGCTCCCTATTTACCTCTCTTATTGTTTCTTTTGCTGAGAAAAAACTTTTTAGTTTGAGTAAGTCCCATTTGTTGATTCTAGTTATTAACTTTTGTGCTATGGGTGTCCTATTGAGGAATTTGGAGCCCGACTCCACCGAATGTAGATCGTAGCCAACTTTTTCTTCTATCAGATGGCGTGTCTCTGATTTGATATCAAGCTCCTTGATCCATTTTGAATTCACTTTTGTGCATGGCGAGAGAAAGGGATTCAGTTTCATTTTGTTGCATATGGATTTCCAGTTTTCCCAGCAGCATTTGTTGAAGATGCTATCCTTCCTCCATTGCATGCTTTTAGCCCCTTTATCAAATATAAGATAGTTGTAGTTTTGTGGATTGGTTTCTGTGTCCTCTATTCTGTACCATTGGTCCACCCGCCTGTTTTGGTACCAGTACCATGCTGTTTTTGTTACTATTGCTCTGTAGTATAGTTTGAAGTCTGGTATCGCTATACCGCCTGATTCACACTTCCTGCTTAGCATTGTTTTTGCTATTCTGGGTCTTTTATTTTTCCATATGAATTTCATGATTGCTTTCTCTATTTCTACAAGAAATGCCGTTGGGATTTTGATTGGCATTGCATTAAACCTATAGAGAACTTTTGGTAATATCGCCATTTTGATGATGTTAGTTCTGCCTATCCATGAACAGGGTATATTTTTCCATCTTCTAAGATCTTCTTCTAGTTCTCTCTTTAGGGTTCTGTAGTTTTCATTGTATAAGTCTTTCACCTCTTTTGTTAGGTTGATTCCCAAGTATTTTATTTTTTTTGAAGATATTGTGAATGGAGTGGTTGTCCTCATTTCCATTTCAGAGGATTTGTCACTGATATACAGGAATGCCTTTGATTTATGCGTGTTGATTTTATATCCTGCCACTTTGCTGAATTCATTTATTAGCTCTAATAGTTTCTTTGTAGAGCCTTTTGGGTCTGCTAGGTATAGAATCATATCATCTGCAAATAGTGATAATTTAAGTTCTTCTTTTCCTATTTTTATGCCTTTAATTTCTTTCATCTGTCTAATTGCTCTGGCCAGTGTTTCGAGAACTATGTTGAACAGAAGTGGTGAGAGAGGGCATCCCTGTCTTGTTCCAGATTTTAGAGGGAATGCCTTCAATTTTTCTCCATTCAGAATGATGCTAGCCTGCGGCTTAGCATAGATTGCTTTTACAATATTGAGGTATGTTCCTGTTATCCCTAGTTTTTCTAGAGTTTTGAACATAAAGGGATGCTGTACTTTGTCGAATGCTTTTTCCGCATCTATCGAGATGATCATATGGTTCTTACTTTTAAGTCTATTGATGTGGTGAATAACATTTATTGATTTCCGTATATTGAACCAGCCTTGCATCCCAGGGATGAATCCTACTTGATCATGGTGCACAATTTTTTTGATATATTTTTGTATCCGATTCGCCAGAATTTTATTGAGGATTTTTGCATCTAGGTTCATTAGAGATATTGGTCTGTAGTTTTCTTTCTTTGAAGTGTCTTTGTCTGGTTTAGGTATCAGGGTGATGTTGGCCTCATACAAAGAATTTGGAAGTTCTCCCTCTTTTTCTATTTCCTGAAGTAGCTTGAAAAGTATTGGTATTAGTTCTTCTTTAAAGGTTTTGTAAAACTCTGCTGTATACCCATCCGGTCCTGGGCTTTTCTTAGTTGGTAGTCTTTTGATGGTTTCTTCTATTTCCTCAATTGATATTGGTCTGTTTAGGTTGTCTATATCCTCCTGACTCAATCTGGGCAGATCATATGACTTAAGAAGTTTATCTATGCCTTCACTATCTTCTAATTTATTGGAGTATAAGGATTCAAAATAGTTTTTGATTATCTTCTGTATTTCTGAAGTGTCTGTTGTGATATTGCCTTTTTCATCCCGTATGCTAGTAATTTGAGTTCTCTCTCTTCTTCTCTTTGCTACCATGGCTAAGGGTCTGTTGATTTTGTTTATTTTTTCAAAGAACCAACTTTTAGTTTTGTCAATTTTTTCAATTGTTTCTTTTGTTTCGATTTCATTAATTTCAGCTCTGATTTTCATTATTTCTTGCCTTCTACTCCTTTTGCTGTTGTTTTGCTCTTCTTTTTCTAGGATTTTGAGATGAAGTATGAGATCATTTATTTGTTGTTTTTTTCTTTTTTTAAGGAATGAACTCCAAGCAATGAATTTTCCTCTTAGAACTGCTTTCAATGTGTCCCATAGATTCCGATATGTTGTGTCTGTGTTTTCATTTATCTCTAAGAATTTTTTAATTTCCTCCTTGATGTGTTCTATAACCCATTGATCATTCAGTAACCTATTGTTCATTCTCCAAGTGACGTATGCTTTTTCCTTCCTTCTTTTATCATTGATTTTCAGTTTCATTCCATTATGATCAGATAAGATGCATGGTATTATCTCTACTCCTTTATATTGTCTAAGAGTTGCCCTGTGACATAATATATGATCTATTTTTGAGAAGGATCCATGTGCTGCTGAGAAAAAAGTGTGACTGCTTGATGTTGGGTGGTATATTCTATATATGTCAATTAAGTCTAGGTTATTAATTGTGTTATTGAGTTCTATAGTTTCCTTATTCAACTTTTGTTTGGAAGATCTGTCCAGTGGCGAGAGAGGTGTGTTGAAGTCTCCCATGATTATTGTATGGTGGTCTATTAGACTCTTGAACTTGAGAAGAGTTTGTTTGACGAACATAGCTGTACCATTGTTTGGGGCATAAATATTTATGATTGTTATGTCTTGGTGTATGGTTCCCTTAAGCAGTATGTAGTGTCCCTCTTTATCTCTTTTGATTAACTTTGGCTTGAAATCTATTTTATTTGATATGAGTATGGACACTCCTGCTTGTTTCCGAAGTCCATATGAGTGATATGATTTTTCCCAACCTTTCACCTTCAGCCTATGTATGTCTTTTCCTATCAAATGCGTCTCCTGTAGGCAGCATATTGTTGGGTCTTGTTTTGTGATCCATTCTACTAGCCTGTGTCTCCTAATTGGTGAGTTTAAGCCATTAACATTTAGGGTTATTATTGAGATATGGGTTGTTCTTCCAGCCATATTTGTTTATTTCTGTTACTAAACATGGTTTGTTTTCCTCTTTGATTATTTCCCCCCCTTTACTGTCCTACCTCCCACTGTTGGTTTTCATTGTTATTTTCCATTTCCTCTTCCTGTAATGTTTTGCCAAGGATGTTTTGAAGAGATGGTTTTCTAGCTGCAAATTCTTTTAACTTTTGTTTATCATGGAAGGTTTTAATTTCATCTTCCATCCTGAAGCTTAATTTCGCTGGATACACAATTCTTGGTTGGAACCCATTTTCTTTCAGTGTTTGAAATATGTTATTCCAGGATCTTCTAGCTTTCAGAGTCTGTGTTGAAAGATCAGCTGTTATCCTGATTGGCTTACCCCTAAATGTAATCTGCTTCCTTTCTCTTGTAGCTTTTAAAATTCTCTCCTTATTCTGTATATTGGGCATCTTCATTATAATGTGTCTAGGTGTGGATCTCTTATGATTTTGCACATTCGGCGTCCTGTAGGCTTCTAGGATTTGGGATTCTGTCTCATTCTTCAAGTCTGGGAAGTTTTCTCATATTATTTCATTGAATGGACTGCTCATTCCTTTGGTTTGGAGCTCTGTAACTTCCTGTATCCCAATGACTCTTAAGTTTGGTCTCTTAATGTTATCCCATATTTCTTGGATGTTCTGCTCATGGTTTCTTAACAGTCTTGCTGAGCTGTCTATGTTCTTTTCCAGTTGAAATACTTTGTCTTCATTGTCTGATGTTCTATCTTCTAAGTGTTCTACTCTGCTGGTAGTATTCTCCATTGAGTTTTTAAGTTGGTTTATTGCTTCCTGCATTTCTAGGATTTCTGTTTGTTTGTTTTTTATAACCTCTATCTCCCTGTATAGTTGATCCTTTGCTTCCTGGATTTGTTTGCGTAATTCATTGCCGAAGTGATCTTTCATTGTCTGATTTTGCTGTCTAATGTCTTCCTTGATACTCCAGATCATCTGAAGCATGTATATCCTGAATTCTTTATCTGACATTCCATCTGCTGCAGCTGTTACGTCTTCTAAAGTTGCGTTGACCTGCATTGCTTGTGGTCCTTTCTTTCCTTGTCTTTTCATACTGCTTGCATTTCTTTCCTGCAGGCGCGGGCGGCGGCTCTGCTCTCTCCTTATTCCAATTGGGGTGTTGTGACTACCACGCCGGCAGGTCACTGGGCCTGTTCTGGGCGCTGGCGGAGGCTCTGTTCTGCCCCTACTCCAATTGGGGTGACGAGTGTACCACACCAGCAGGCCACCGGGCCTGATCCGCCGGTCGGTTGCAGGTTTGCCTACCCTGCAGGCGCGGGCGGTGGCTCTACTCTGCCCCTACTCCAAATGGGGTGACGTGTCTGTTGTACCGGCAGGCCACTGGGCCTGTCCCGCTGGTTGGTTGCAGGTCTGCCCACCTTTCGGGCACGGGTGGTGGCTCTGCTCTGCCCCTACTCCAATTGGGGTGTCATGACTACCCCGCTAGCAGGTCGCTGGGCCTGTTCCTGGCACGGGCGGTGACTCTTCTCTGCCCGTACTCCAATTAGGGTGATGTGTGTACCACGCCGGCAGGCTCCTGGGCCTGATCTGCAGGTTGGTCACAGGTCTGCTCACCCTGTGGGCACGAGTGGCGGTTCCGCTCCGCCCCCACTCCAATTGGGGTCACATGACCACCACACCGGCAGGGCCTGATCCGGGCGTGGGCGAAGGATCTGCTCTGCCCCTACTCCAGTTGGGGTGACGTGTGTACCACGCTGGCAGGCGGCTGGGCCTGACCCGCCAGTCTGTCACAGGTCTGCTTACCTTGCAAGCGCAGGCGGCAGCTCTGCCCTGCCCCTCCTACCACGCCCGTGTACCACTGGGTCGCGGGTCTGCCCACCTTGCAGGCGTGGGTGGCGGCTCCGCTCCCCCCCTCTCCAATTGGGGTCACGCGGTCACCACGCCGGCGAGCCGCTGGGCCTGCTCCGGACGCTGGAGGTGGCCCAGCTCCTCCCCTCTGGCTCGATGACAAATCGAGAGAGACTCGGGTGTCTGTGCCTCACCCACCCTACCAGGAGACCAACTGTTTCTGTCGCCGCTGGTATTGATGAAGTTCTCTCCTCTGCCGCTTTCTGATGACATCAGATCTCTGCCATGTTGGTGTCCTATGCGAATGGCAGCATTTTGTTCCCCTGTTCTATGGCTGAATGAGCTGTGGTCAGTCAAAAACAGGGATGGTGACGTCAGCTTTCCAACATGGTGGCCGCTGGCCTCCTCTGTGGTCTGACCGGTGTGGAGAACCGAGATGGACTGCTTCCTTCTCCCGTCTCGAACCCAGAATTCAGCCCTGAGTACGGTGCTTGCACGGCTGGCAGAAACTGCAGTGCTGTATCCCTGCATCGCTATCTCCTCGAATCTGGAGATTTTATGCTAAGTAAAACAAACCATTTCTTTAAAACCAAATATTGAAAGTTATTGCTGATATGTGAAATCTAAATCTTATAAAGTGGGGAAGGGTAAGAAAAGAAGATCAGTAGATTGCACAATGGTAAACAAAAATAAATAAGTAAATAAGTAAGTAAATAAATAAATAAATAAATAAATAAAAGGGACAAGGATAGAAATATAAAATATATATCTGTAAGTGAATCCTACCATTGTAGCCACCAAAAGAACAGGATTTTAATTAGGATAAGATATATCCCATGCTTGCATAATACCATTAAAATCAATTTACTGTCAGGTACAACTAGAAAGAACCAATAAAAAAAATTATATTTGTTTGAAGATATATATATATATATATATATATATATATATATATATATATATATATATATAATTTTGTATGTTAAAATTATAAAAAGGAAAAATTCAAACAGGATTGTTGTTGCTATTTTTTATATTAATAACATACATAAAAACCATAAAATGTTTGAACTTAAATAAACTATTAAATATTTCCATTAAGTGCTCTGCCTACCTTGTTGCATTTCAAAATTTCTCTTACTAGAGATCTCACTACACATTCAGAATAGTCAGCTCTATCAGAGAAATAACATATAAGATTCTACACATTAGTAAATTTCTGATTAGTGGTTGTACAATTAAAATTTGAAAATTCCCGTTCTTAATAACCATGATTTTCTCATCTGAAAATATGTATAATTTAGATCAAGAAATAAAAAATTACAAAATATATATTTTTGTGATAATGCCTGAGTTTTATATTGTGTTTCATAAATGTGGAGTATGTATACTTTTTTGAACTTAAATCACTTTTTCTGCAGAAGTAGATAATAGTACAGTTGTGTTCCAAAACACTACCTACATGATAGTCTACTCACTCTAATTTCAACTGTATTTATATTACAGACTGTGCAAATATTCCTGTGGTCAATATGTTATTTATTTACCTATTTTTATTTTAGGAACTGTTAACATTTATGGATATAGCCATTGATTTTACTGAAGAGGAGTGGGAATGCCTTCAGCCTGCTCAGAAAAATTTATATAGAGATGTGATGCTAGAGAACTATAGAAACTTGGCTTTCCTGGGTAAGTTTAACTTCCCTTTAAAATTATTAATTACTAATTATTATTTAATTTACTTCTGTTGCAGAGTATCTTCTGGGAACTTCTCTATAAAAATGAGTTTCAGATTTGTGTTTCAAAAAAAAAGGGCATTTTTAGTACAGATATTTTACTCTCTCTCTCTCTCTCTCTCTCTCTCTCTCTCCATATATATATATATATATATATATATATATATATATATATATATATATATATATATATATATAATTTTACTCTTTAATCTGTCTCTTTCTTTGTGTGTTGCACATCCTTCACTTTAGATAAGTAGTACCTAGTATAATTTAGTGATGTAAACTATTGTAGACTGACTACACATAGCAGCGGGCACAGTTGAGTCATTCAAATGTCAAGAAGAAAACCAAACTAAAAAATGTTGAAAGAGTAGTCACCCAGCAGAAGAAATTTTCAGAAGCTTAGGTTTATTTATTTTGATTGTAATCATTGAACACATACTGCCCTATATTTATCACATTTTCAAATTCCTTGTTGTTCTCTGTTTTCTTCTTTAGTGATGTCCCAGTTTATTCAGATTAACCATCAAAACTTAGCTTTTGTTGTGAGGGCCAGCATGATCTGTTTAAAATCTTCTTGTGAGGAAACTTTAAAGGAGCAAACAGAAGAGAGAAACACACACACACACAGTGAAAAGGAAAAAAGAAAAAAAACTGGCCACCCCTCTTAACAGCTGCACATATAATCCCCCAGAATTACATAGCTTCTGATACCATGACTACATTCTAACCCAGTGTTTCTTTAACCCCATGTGCTAGCTAACCAAGATAAGGTACAATTAATACAAATATAGAGCCCCTTCTCCCTAAGGACATTACCACAGAAACTAGATAGTACACCTGTAGAGTTGTCTTAATATCTTCAGGGAGAAACTGCTGGGCATTACAATTGTGGGACGCAGGGTGCCAGTTACAATCACCCCCACACTTTCATGTCTATTCCAAGATCAGAATACCTAATACCTCCCTCTTTTTAAGGGCTTTTGAATAAATAGTATTACTTATCTCCTTAATGCTGGTGGGGGCGAAAAATAGGGCAGGCATAGACAACAGCAAGTTCCAACATCAGTAAACATCCACCTATGAATATTTTTGACCCAGATGAAATTGAGTAAACATGAAGTTAACCAATCCAACAAGTCCAAAATCCATCATCTTGTTGAACCCTATTAATGATATCTTTAAGGTAATCTAAGTTTTTTGAAATAAAATTACTATTATAACTTAAATTGAAGGAACTCATGGTATTAAACTTCTGATATTCTTTATGATGTAACAATAACAGACAATCAATTGCAGCATAATTGTCAAGTATGGCTTGACAATGTTGTTTTTGTTCTTCATTAAGCCTATTTACATCCATGGAGGCATGACTAGTATTGTTTATGATAATATATTGTTAACAAATGAAAAATAGTACAGCAAATATAAACAAAGAGAAGCATGGCTAAATCCAAGAGACAAAAATAAAACATTAAGAATTTAACATTAGGATACTGACAGTTATGAATTACTCAAAGAACACTAAATAACTATTTAAAAAAAGTTTAGAGACTGAAATTGAAAAATATTAACATCAATGAGCACAATGTTTATGTGAATAATTATTTACGAAAAATGAGAGGGGCATTCCTAGTGTGCAAATCTGAAATTCAACAAATATGGCTTATCAAGCAGTACCAAGTTTAAGACAAGTCTAAGCAACTTGTAAAATACTGTAAAAATTAAAAATCTATAGGATATATAAAGAGAAGTGGGATATATATATATATATATATATATATATATATATATATATATATATAGTGAAAAGAATCCAAGCATGCCACAATAAAATAACAATGATCCAGAAATTAAATCACTAATCAAAATAAAAAATATTTAAAAATTACAAAGTAGAAGTATAATGATTTATTCACTTCAAAATATTTATGATTACTAATGCATTATTGCAAAACACAAAACAAAAGAAAAAATTTATGATAGGTGAGTTTCATAGTAGTTTTTTTAAGCCCATAGAGCTAGTCCAGGTAAACTCAGCAAGGAGAATGTCAAAGCGTTAAATTCTGCCTTAGAGAGAAGCTTCACTGAATCATCACAGTTTTTATCAAGAGGAATAGATCTTTTATGAATAAATTACACAGGATTTTGACCTATTAAATACTATGTGGATGGTAAGGACACATTATTCTGCTAAGACAACAATGAATACCATGAGATATTTTTGCAGGTGTATAACAATTTTATGCAAGTGAGTCAAGATATTGTAATGGGTTCTTGAAGTCCAGGATCTGGCAGTACTGAGTTTCCCAGAGCTGGTGTACAAAAACAGAGCAAAATTGTTGTTAAGACCAAAGCATTTACAGAGTTTTGTGTGTTTAGCAATCAAAGCAGTAACAAAGTTATCTAGAGTACATTCTAACCCCATTTTAGCCAACACCTGTTGAGCTGAGGCTGTTAATGGTTTTATATCTCAACAAGTAACTAGAATTTAAGTATCGTGGGGTCCTCTTTTAATGTTTCTCCTCTTTTGAGGATGAACTCTTATCTTCCAGGGTTAAATGAAACTTAGAAATCAGCTTGTGAAGTCACTGATGTACATTTGTAATTGCTATTTTTCAAGCATGAAGCTAGATTCCAAACAGGACATGTTAGCATAAGTGTAGCAGTCTATGCTTTTCCCCACGTGAGCAAAGCCATAGGAGCTTGTCATGCTGGTCAGGTGGAACCTCATATATTACATAATTTTATTGGTAATGGCTGTTTGAGAATAAAATGTCTATTCAATGCAGATGACCAATTTTGAGTATTAACTTTATGTAGTATATTGAGCACATTAACTGTAAATAATACAATATTTAATGCATACTAATATAATAGAGGCTAGATCTTTGTTTGTTTCTGTTTTAAAAGGCAAGTATTAGCATACAATTTGTGCACTCAACAAAAGCTCATCCAAAAAATTATGAGAAATTTCATGATTTAAAACTATATCTCACTGATTAAAAATTGTGCAAAAGGATGAGATGTAAAGGCAGGAGCATTATCCATATTTAAACAAATAGGGCCTCTAGGAGCAGATCATGCTTGGTTTCTTTCCATGCTCTCTGCTGGAACTTACTTGACATTTTCTATTGTAGATTCAATTCTGTTATTAAATTTTTTCTTTTGTTTTGTGTTTTGCAATAATGCATTAGTAATCATAAATATTTTGAAGTGAATAAATCATTATACTTCTACTTTGTAATTTTTAAATATTTTTTATTTTGATTAGTGATTTAATTTCTGGATCATTGTTATTTTATTGTGGCATGCTTGGATTCTTTTCACTATATATATATATATATATATATATATATATATATATATATATATATATATATATCCCACTTCTCTTTATATATCCTATAGATTTTTAATTTTTACAGTATTTTACAAGTTGCTTAGACTTGTCTTAAACTTGGTACTGCTTGATAAGCCATATTTGTTGAATTTCAGATTTGCACACTAGGAATGCCCCTCTCATTTTTCGTAAAGAATTATTCACATAAACATTGTGCTCATTGATGTTAATATTTTTCAATTTCAGTCTCTAAACTTTTTTTAAATAGTTATTTAGTGTTCTTTGAGTAATTCATAACTGTCAGTATCCTAATGTTAAATTCTTAATGTTTTATTTTTGTTTTTTTGTCTCTTGGATTTAGCCATGCTTCTCTTTGTTTATATTTGCTGTACTATTTTTCATTTGTTCATTAAAGGAGCCATCAGTAGATTATATACTCCATTTTCGGGAAAAAAGTATAAAAACTTTTAAATAAATAAAAATAGGCAAGAACAGTGCTGCATCCTTGTTATATTTGCTAATTGGGAGGTCATGCAAAAGTACGTCTTGTATGAGAGAAGTCACAGATATTTAGAAAGAGCATGGCTCAAACAATTTTAAAAAGACTTGTGTTGTAGTTTGTGATATAGAATTTTGGGGGTAATCTCAAGCATTACACATGAAACATTAAAAGTTGGATGACGTAAAGATCCAGAATTGCCAGTACTAAGTATGTATCCATGAACAATTAAATCAGAAAATTGAAAGATACCTCTGCTTTTGTGTTTAGTGCCAACATTTTTCTCAGTATTAAAGCTAGGGACTCAATGTGTGTACCCATCAATGTCAAATGTTTAAAAATATGTACTTATGTACTATTATTATTTAGTTATAAAATATTTTGTCTCTTAAAGTGTTATAAGAAATATATGCAGGACTTTGAATTAAGTGAAAGTTGGCATGCAGATATTAAGTTGTAGGAGCATTTGATTCACACGTGGAAGTCAGAAATTTAGTAAGCAAAATTTTGTCACCAGGCACTGTGTTTTGTGTAGGGTTGATATTATAGTAAAAGTCTCCATATTTTTATTTTATTGAGCATAATAGGGTCAAGAGTTTTATTTTACCACATAGTGAGTGTATTATGTTCTTCATAAATACTAGTAGAAGGAAAACAATACATTGTAAGAACAAAATTGATAATTATATGAAATAATGATTGCTAATTCATTCTATTTAGTCATTTTACCTTGTATATATAGTATAAATTACCATGATATATTTATAAATAAACAAAGTTGTATTTGTCAATAAAGGAAATTCTCATATCACACGAATGTAAAAATATAAAAATCAATTTATTATACTTGATTGTCATGTGTTGAATTCATCCAAATATTATGGCCACAGGCTATGCAAGGTTTTTATCATTTTTTAAAATGTTGTTACAAAAAATTTTATTTACATATATGTGTATATTTCTTAGTAAATTTTTTGCTCATATTTCTTTTTAAGAGTCCACTGCCTCTTTACCCTTGTTGAATATTTATGGTATTATCACTCAAAATCTACTAGTTATTTTCATGTCTCTATGTCATGGTAGACAAAAATCATTTTTTGGACACACTTTGAAAAACCCAGAAATGTTTGTATATGTTTTACATTTCTCTTATTCTACTGACAGTGAAGGTAGCTGGTAGATATTTCCTAAATACCCAATACTATCTTATGAAGGACAAAAGGGTGTTAAAGATTCTTTTCTACACTTTATTATATTACTCTTCTTAATGATGTACTCCTCTTGGATACTGTGGTCTCTACAAGAATTTGGATAATATTCCCAAGGTAATTTTTTTTCTGTACATTTTTATTGAACTAATATATTTTTTGGATTTATGGTGACTTTGGACTTACTAATCTGCTACACTCCTGATGTACTTATTTTACCTTAATTTCTTGTTATGTATGCAAAATATATTTATCCCAGTCTAATAGGTATTATTTTTTTTAAATTTTTGTTTATTTCAGCCATGACTCCTAATCATATCCAAGAATATTCACCAGAAAAGGGCCTAAAACATATATTACATGAAGTGATAAGTGCAAAATATGAAAGTTGTGATCTTGACTATTTACCACAAAAGAAAATATGGAAAACTACAAGTGAGAGTGAACAACAGAAATCATATAAAAAAATCAGGCCTTGTTCATCACCAGAGAATTTATACTGGAGAGAAGCCCTACGAATATAAAGAATGTTGCAAAGATTTTAGTTAAAAAAAAAAAAAGTCTTATTTACCACAGAGGAACACACAATGGAGAGAAGCCCTACAAGTGTAAAGAATGTGGAAATGCTTTTGGTCAAAAATCAAACCTTATTCGCCACAGAAGAACTCACACTGGAGAGAAGCCCTACAAATGTAAAGATTGTGGCAAAGTTTTTGGTCAAAAATCACACCTTATTTATACCACAGCAGAACTCACACTGGAGAGGAGCCCTACAAATGTACAGAATGTGGCAAGACTTTCGGTCAGAAATCACACCTTACTTGCCACATCGGAACTCACATGGGAGAGAAGCCTTACAAATGTAAAGAATGTGGCAAAGCTTTCAGTCTAGAATCACTCCTAATTTGCCACAGGAGAACTCACATGGGAGAGAATCCCTACAAATGTAAAGATTGTGCCAAAGCTTTTGGTCAAAAATCAAGCCTTATTTGCCACAACAGAACTCACACTGGAGAGAAGCCCTACAAATGCAAAGATTGTGGCAAAGCTTTTGGTCAAAAATCAGACCTTATTTGCCACAGCAGAACTCACACTGAAGAGAAGCCCTACAAATGTAAAGATTGTGGCAAAGTTTTTGGTCAAAAATCAGACCTTATTTGCCACAGGAGAACTCACACTGGAGAGAAGCCCTACAAATGTACACAATGGGGCAAAGCTTTTGGTCAAAAATCATACCTTACATGCCACATCAGAACTCACACTGGAGAAAAGCCTTTCAAATGTAAAGAATGTGGCAAAGCTTTTGGTCAAAAATCAAACCTTATTTGCCACAGCAGAACTCACACTGGATAGAAGCCCTACAAATGTAAAGAATGTGGCAAAGCTTTTGGTGAAAAATAAAACCTTATTTGCCACAGAAAAACTCACACTGGAGAGAAGCCCTACAAATGTACAGAATATTGCAAAGATTTTGGTCACAAATCACACCTTATTTGCACCAGCAGAACTCACACTGGAGAGAAGCTCTACAAATGTAAAGATTGTGGCAAAGCTTTTGGTCAAAAATCACTCCTAATTTGCCACAGCAGAACCCATTCTGGAGAGAAGCCCTACAAATGTAAAGAATGTGGCAAAGCTTTTGGTAACACATCAAACCTTATTCACCACAGCAGAAATCACAGTGGCGAGATGCCCTACAAATGTAAAGAATGTTGCAAAGCTTTTGGTCAAAAATAGACCTTCTTCACCACAGCAGAACTCACTGGAGAGAAGCCCTACAAATGTAAAGAATGTGGCAAAGCTTTTACTCAAAAATCAGGCTTTATTTGCCACAGACGAACTCACACTAAAGAGAAGCCTTACAAATGTAAAGAATGCGGCACAGCGTTCAGTCAAAAATCACAGCTTATTTGCCACAACAGAACTCACACTTGGGAGAAGCCTCACAAATGCAAAGTATGTGACAAAGTTTTTACTCAAATATTACACCTTATGTGCCACAGAAGAATTTACACTGGAGAGAAACCTTACAAATATAAGGAATGTGGCAAAGCTTTTAGCAATAAAACAGGCCTTATTCATCACAACAGAACTCACACTGGAGAATAGCCGTACAAAAGTGAATAATGTGGAAAAGCATTCAATAAAAATAAAACTTTATTCACCACAGCAGAAGATATCCTGGTGAATGTGAAATGTGAATAAAGTAATAATACTTTTAAAGAAAGACTATATCTTGGGGCTGGGGTTGTGGTTCCGTGATAGAGTGCTAGCCTTGCATGTTTGAGATCCTGGGTTCGATCCTCAGCACCACATAAAAATAAATAAGTGAAATAAAGGTATTGTGTCCAACTACAACTTAAAAATAAACACTTAAAAAAAAGAAAGACTAAACCTTATTAACAACAGAATTTATACAGAAAAGAACCCCTACAAATTGAAACAATGCAGCAAAGTTTTTAATAAGAAATCAATTCTTTTCACCACTAGGCTATTTATTCTGGAAAGAATACATCTAAATGTAGAGAATGTAGAAACATTTTAAATTATATATCATATATTACTAGATATCAGAGAAAACACACTGGAGAGAAGCTCTGCAAATGAGACCATTGTACCATTACTCTAAGAAGGGGACAACATTTAATCCTCAACACAATAACCATAGCATAGAGAAAATTTTGTAATGTGAAAATTGACAATGTGACAATGCCTCTAAAATTTATTCAGCAATACTCAGCATCTGTGGATACATACTGGTTAGAGAAAATACAAATGGAAAAAAAATGTAGCTACATGTTTCTTAAACACTGCTTATTTTTGGAGAATTCATTATGCCCAGAAACTCTAAAAAGTTAAATAATATTTCCAAAATGTACTTAAATTTTAAATCATAGAACATCTGAAAACTCATACTAGTAGTGAACATTGAACAGATTTTGTCCAAAATGTATGCCTTATATAACAATGAAACATTTATAATAAATGTTAGAGTATAGTAAAGTTATTATCTATATATTACACCTTGATGTATATGAGGATCAGTAAAATACAGAACTCATTTAAGTTTAGAAAACAAGTAGTTGTCTTTAAATTTTGCTTAAATTTATTAAGCATTATCAAGTTATTTTGTGGAAATATTAGTCATAAATATCATATATGCATAGTGAAGAAACCTCATCTTTGAAAGAATATAATTGTTTTTCTAAATCAAAAATTACTATTTCACTTTTGAATACTGAGAAAAGAATTATATGAAATCTATTTTTGATGTTTAACACTCAAGTGTAATATTAAACTTTAAATTTTTTTGTATTTCAGTTTAAGCTTAGGTATTTTTATACACTGAGCCACATTCCTAAGCCCTCTCTCCACTTTTTCAAATTTTGAGACTGTCTTGCTAAGTTGCTTGAAACCACACTAAGTTGCTGAGGCTGAATTTAAATTTCTGAAATTACTCAGCTTCCCAATTTGCTTGGATTACAAGCATGGACCATCATGCCAGGTTTACAGTGCATTTTTTAACCTATATTTAACTTATGTATGCAATATGTCTTTAAAACTGAATATTTGTTTATGTGTTAACACTCATGTATTGCATCCTGTTGTTAAATGACAGACATCATAGTGTTCCACTTGACTAAATGTTCTATGTAACAGTAAAACATACTGTTGAGTGAATAATACTCTAGCATCTGTTAATACTTTTACACATTTTAATCAAACTTAATGTGGAATACAATTTGTGTAAGTCAGATCATTATTTTTTTCTGTTTGTATTTATGGTGAAATTAAGATTTATAAGAAGGATGTAGATATAGGAAAATAAGCCCCAGATTTTCATATCTTGATTTATAAATTTTAAAATTTTAACTTTTTAACATTTTAACATTTCCTAGTGATTTGAATAGACTGAATTTCCACAAACTTAAAGGTATCTCTTACATGAAAGAAGAGCTTTATCTTTCTTGTGTGCATAATGGCCTTCTAGACTTCATCCTCATTGGAGACATTTCATTTTTCATGGAATGAGGTCAATGATCAGTGTTTTCATGTACATTAGTAAATTCTGATGTCCTTGTTATTCTATAGGTTGTGTTATTTCAGGGCAGAAATTAGAGAAATGGATGTGGAGTCAAGGTTGAGTGAGGCCTTATACTTATGACAAAATAATCAATGAGCTATGTTTTATAGTCTCATTTTCTGAGGACCAAGTAGTAAGAGGTAAACTGAGAAGGTTGTATGCAAAGATTAAGTTTCTTATCATAAAATGTTGGCTTTTCAGGTACAATAGGGTAAAAGCTTCTTATACACAGAATCCATACAAAAATCATATTGAATATCATTCACAATTTTATTAACATTACATATAATTCATGAAGAACTTAGTTTACAGCAACATATGCCTAAGAACAAGATCTGGGGACATTGTGCACTCTCCAATATAGACATATTTATACCAATTTAATTATATATGAAACTACATTAAATGAGAAGTAAAATCAATTGGATCAACACACAACAATATATAAATAAAAACTTGTAAAGATTTAAGCAAGAGACCAATAGTGGATGAAGTGTGGTTTCCAAATGCTAGGGCAAAAATGGACATATAATCAGTTAAAGGTAATTGAAGAATGATGTTACCCACTTTGAGCTACAAGAGCATTTGAATGAAAAAGAGTCACAAAGTAAGCAAAGATAATTAACTTCCATTTGTATGCTTTGTAATATTTTCTAAAAGTTTTCTGCATATTTTATTGCAGTAAAATTGGGGAAACAATCCAGAAAGTTAAAAAAGACAAGTATTCCTTCTCTGGTTTTAAAAGCAAGAAAAGGAATAGAGAGAAATTTATTGAGCTAGAAAAATTTACTAGTTAGAGTTTAAAAAAAAAAAGAACTGAGATTACCAGAGTCTAAGTATAATGTATTTCAGCCATCCCTGGCTGCACAGGGCATTTTTGCTTAACAAAGAATTTGTTCACGTATGTACGCTTAAAGAACATTGCTGTTTTCAGTCAGTCTTTTTCATTAATAACAATGATGTACATTTCTACAGTTTCCAGCCACAAAAATACACAATTTCAGATATTTTCTGATCATCCTCTATATATTCTGCCACAATATTCACCAGGACAAGATAATATAAACCTTTTGGCAGTCAGATCAAGGCATTTACTTCTATTAATTTTAAGGCCAAACATATACTGCATAGAAAAGTATGATACATGGAACAACATAATTTTAGTTAGTAAAAATAATTTTTTTTTCATGAAAAATATATCCCAACTCCTTTGTCTTGGGATTACATTAGAAAAATATGAGGTAATTATACTGGGTATTATGACCTTAGGCTATGAGCCTTAAAATTACCTTAAAATACAAAAGAATATTAATGTTTATTTTTAAATATAGTTTTTATATTTCAAATATTCAAAATCCACAGCAATCAATGATACAAAAACATGAGAAAAACAACTGCAGTTTGATGTCTCATCATGAAATTTCAATACCTGCTGTAGATTGCCTGTGGCTTCCACTTTTAATTTAAACAAATAATAATTTTTCCATACAATTTGGGTGAAGTGGAGGACAAAATTTCCTGCATTGCTTTCCTGGGCAAGCCATCATACTTGAAACAACTGAATCCCAAATCAAAATATGTTTACTCTACAATCTAATTATATCAGTTCTTAACTCATCTAGCAAAAAACAAATCCACTTTCTTCTGGTTGAATATCTTGAGCTCAAAGATATGGAACCTGGGAGCTAAAAGAAGTATGGCATAAATAATGAGGTCTTTTTTTGCATACGGCAAATTTCACTTTTTTGTATTTGATTGTTCTGCCTGTGAAGATCTACATTTCTCTTCCTACAATGGTATTATGATTGATGGTGACTTGTATGATTACAGGAGGCGTAAAGTGCAGCTACATGTGTTTGAGTCCTTTCACTGGTAAGAAAAAAAAATACTATAATTTGTACTCTAATAGGAGAATCAAAATGGTGCTGGACAAACCTATTTTTTTTAATCTGCCTCTTTATTCATGGTTTTCTAATGGTTTTGATCTAGTCAATTCAGACTATTTCTGATTAATGGGTGTCATCAAGATGTAAATTCCCTCTATAGTCATTAGCAATGAGACAATTCTTCCCATTAAAAATAAAAACATTCTCAAATAGTCTTTGCTATATTCTAAGGTACCACTCTTGTTTTTGCTTTACTAAACAAAACAAATTCCACATATTTGAGTCCCAAAGTAAATGGCAGTACATTAACCTAAGCACCATGAGGAATATAAGAAATACAAGATATCACCTTTGAAATATAAAAACAAATAAGAATCAGAAATGCTAAGCCATTACCATCTAAACTACACCAGAGATTTTAAAATGTAATCTTAGATGTTCTACTCACTCTCATAGTAAGATGCCTTAGACACAAAGATATTTAATCACTCACTAAAGTCACTCAGTGAATGAATAACAGTTTTTATTCTAAAGCTTTTACCGAATTTTTTGATAATACATTGCAAAGTCTCAACTGTCTTCTTTAGAAATAAGACACAGAGGTTCTTTTAGTCTGTTTTATAATGTTATAGAAAAATACCAGAAGCAGGTCAATGTATAAAAAGAGATATAAAAGCATAAAAATATTTTCTGAGAGGCTGGGGTTGTGGCTCAGTGGTAGAGTGCTCACCTGTCACATGCAAGAAGCTGGGTTCAATTCTCAGCACCACATAAAAATGAATAAATAAATAAAATAAAGGTATTTTGTCCAACTACAACTTATAAATAAATAAAAATATAGTTTTGAGTACATAGTTCTGAAGATTTAAGTGCACTGTATTAGAAACTTCTCAGCTCCTCTGACAGCTCCTTCACCTGCATTACACATGAGGTGGCATTATGGTGAGGGCTAATTTGAGAGGTAGAGAGAACATAATGAGACAGGAAGTCAGAGAAATTCAGAAAAAAGACTTGCTCTTTTATAACAACCGGCTTTAATAAGAATTATGTTGTGCCCCAAGAAAGTTACATTAACCTTCTCCAAGAACATCTCCCCCAATGATCTAACCACAATTTACTAGATCTCACTTCTTAAACATTCCACTATTTTCCAACTCTCTCCCCTTGAAACTAAGTTCCAAACACATGAGCTTTTGGGGGACATACTCAAATTATAATGAAAGTAATATTAAAGAGACAATGGTAAAAATGAGACATAGAATGCCATTTCTTAGTAGTTATAAAGATTCTAGATTCTACAATAAAATGCTTTACAGTATAGAAATTATTTTAGGTTGATTTTTTTTAATTTTAAAGACAATAGGGAATTTAATTAAATTACTTTTTGAAGAATGAATGAATTTGAATGTGACAAGACTAATGGGCTAGTTATATTAAAATAAGGGAAAAGTCTGTGCAAAAACTCAATGAATGTTTAGTAAACCATACCTAAGTATAAAAATAGAATGCTGGGCTTTCTGATTATGCTATATCAAGCCAAAAGTTTACTGGCTAAAATCTGGTGGCCCTCAAAACCAGAGCAAATATTCATATAAAAGATGCAGTGGACATCAGTCTCAAGAGCTTCCTACTTAAAATATCTGCTTCCAAATACTACATGATTCATAGTAATTCTCAGGAGTAATATATTTCTTTCAATTTCAATTTTTAGCTTTCTATATAGTTACCACACCATCTCATGGCCAGATCAATATTTTCTTGAACTTCTTCATATATTAATCTATACACTATCTTAGATATGTTTGTTTCTAGATTGTCAGGGATCCCATCTAGTGAATTCTGAGATGTGTGAGAGGTTAAACAAGCATAGAAATATGCTTATGAAATATAAGCCATGTTGTAGGTGGGAAGTAAAAGGAGAAAAGAAGCAAAAGTCCTCATCTAAACTTGTATGTGCTGATACTACACAAGGTTATTACAATGATGTCTGGTTTGAGGTAGGGAAGCAACTTTTCTTATACATTATGACACAAAGTTCATCAAATATGGTTGTTACAGACTTTTAGAGAACACCTAAATTTTTCTTAGTAATTTCTACATTGAAAAACGACTGTTACCTTTAAACAAAACTATCCATTGCAATAAATCTGAAATAGATCTTTAATATTGCAAAACAGAAAATTGATGGCATTATTCAATGAATGCTAATATTTTCCAATAACACCTCACACCACAATTTATGTACCTTATATAGATTAACACCTCTAAAGGTTCTTAACACATTGGATACGTAATTAAAGAGTGAAATGAGACTCAGAAACAACTAAATATAGTAAAATTATTATAACCTTATTTTAATACTAGTGAACCCTTTTGCTTTTGTTTTCCCAAAAGTTAATTTTTTTAACCTTTGGTATGCTATTTCACTTTATTTAAATAACATAATAAATAGTACTGTTTTTTCATATGTACTCTCTGATGCATCTCAAATATATTTGCATACCCCAAGACTGTAGCAGATTTCTATACACATTATTCACTAGAGAAGCAGTAGTTACTTCTGAAATCAATATTGCTCTTTTCAAATGAGTTCTTGCAGTTTTTTTAAAAAAAATCTGAAATAATTATCATGAACTTATTTCTAATTAGCATATAGTAAGTGCTTAATAAATATTTGTGAAAAAGAATGAAGAAATAATAAGAGCATTTATATAATCTGTACAATATGGAATGTGGTATTTCATGTTTAACTTATTTTTTCCCTATATGAATAGATGCATTTGGAATGCTAAATCAAACACACTTTGTGATACCTGTTTGAAACTTGGCTCATTCAATTAGTTCTCAGTGCACTCTCTATGCATTGACCCCTGCTGAAGTATCCCCAAGCAGAGGCAAGGAAAATACGCTTTCTTATGTAAGTGTTTGCAGAGCTTCCACAAAACTCCCAAGTTTAATGGAATTTCAGCGAATATTTTTTCACTTGATCTTGTTGATCCTAGGTAAGAAAGATGAATATACCCGTTGCATTTGCCTGCCAAAATTTCGTTATTCTAAGTTGAAGCATTTGCTTTCAGAAAGACATTGAATTTGGGGGTTTCTCTTCATTTTAACCTATAGGAATACATGCATTTGGAACTCTAAATCAAACACTGTTTGTGCTAGCTGCTTGAAGCTTGACTCACTCAATTAGTTCCTGGTGTAATCTCTGTGCTTTGTTCCCTGTTGAAGTGGTCCTAAGTGGAGGCGAGGAACATATGCTTTCCTTAGAAAGCATTTACAGAGCTTCAACAGAGCTCCAAGTTAACTGGAATCTCTGCAAATATTTACTCACCTGATCTTGATGACCCTTGTCAGGAAAGATGAGTATACCAGTTGCACTTAGCTACCCAAATGTCGTTCTTCTAGGTTGAAAAGTTCGTTTGCAGGAACACTTTGAATTTTTAGGTTTCACTTCACTTTTCCTTATAGGGACGTATGCATTTGGACTTATAAATCAAACACGGTTTATGCTAGATGCTTGAAACTGAAACTCACTCAACTAGTTCTCAGTGCGATCTCTATGCTTTGTTTTCTGTTGAAGTAACCCTAAGCAGAGGCCAGGGAAAGAAACTTTCATTGGAAAAAGCATTTGCAGTGATTGCACAGAACTTTGAGTTTCCTGGAATCTCAGCAAATATTTTTTCACCCTAACTTGTTGTTAACTCGACAGGAAAGCTAAGTATACCGGTTGCATTTGGCTGCCCAAATTTAGATCTTCTAGGTTGAATAGTTGGTTTGCAGGAATACTTTGAAATTTTAGGTTTCACTTCACTTTCCCCTATAGGGATACATGCATTTGGAACTCTAACTCAAACACGGTTTGTACTAGCTGCATGAAACTTGACTCCCTCAGTTAGTTCTCAGGGCACTCTCTATGCTTTGTTTCCTGATGAAGTAGCCCTAAGCAGAGGCAAGGAAAATATACTTTCATTTTAAAGTGTTTGCAGAGCTTCCACAGAACTCTTGAGTTTCCTGGAATCTCAGCAAAATTTTTTCACCCGATCTTGATGATACTCGGCAGCAAAGATGAGTATACTGGTTTCACTTGGCTGCCCAAATTTCGTTCTTCAGGCTTGAAGCATTCGTTTGCAGGAGCACTTTGAATTTTACGTTTCACTTACTTTTCCTTTATAGGGATACATGCATTTGGAACTGTATATCAAACACGGTTTGTGCTAGCTTCTTCAAACTTAACTCACTCAATTAGTTCTGGGTGTGCTCTCTATGCTTTGTTCCCTGTGGTAGTAGCTCTAAGCAGAGGCAAGGAACATACACTTTCATCTGAAAGCATTTGCAAAGCTTCCACAGAACTCTGAGTTTACTGGAATCTCAGCAAATATTTATTCACCCGAACTTGTTGATACTTAGCCGGAAAAATGTGTATACCAGTTGCTCTTGGCTGCCCAAATTTCGTTTTTCAGTTTGAAGCTTTCATTTTCAGGAACACTTTATTTGTAGGTTTGAATTCCTTTTCCCCTATAGGGATCCATGAATGTGGAACTGTAAATCAAACATGGTTTGTGCTAGCTGCTTGAAACTTGACTCAGTCAATGAGTTCTCAGTGTGCTCTCTATGCTTTTCTCCCTGTTGAAGTAGCTGTAAGCAAAGGCAAGGAAATACACTTTCATTTTAAAGCGTTTGCAGAGCTCCCACAGAACTCTCAGTTTACAAGAATATCAGAAAAAAAACTTTTCACCCATTCTTGTTGATACTTGGCAAGAAAGATCTCTATACCAGTTGCACTTGGCTTTCCAAATTTCATTCTTCTAGGTTCAACTGTTCCTTTGCAGGAACACTTTGAATTTTTAGGTTTCACTTCGTTGTCCCCTATAGGGATACATGCATTTGGAACTCTAAATGAAACACGGATTTTGCTACCGGCTTGAAACTTGACACACTCGATTAGTTCTCAGTGTGCTCTCTACACTTTGTTACCGGTTTATGTACCCCTAAGCAGAGCAAAGAAAAATAGACTTTCATTTGAACGTGTTTGTAGAGCATCCACAGAACTCAAGAGTTTACTGGACTCTCAGCAAATGTTTTTTCACCCGATCTTGTTGAAACTTGGCAGCAAAAATGAGTATATGGGTTGCACTTGGCAGCCCAAATTTCGTAATCTTATGTTGAAGAGTTACTTTGCAGGAACACTTTGAATTTTTAGGTTTAACTTCTTTTTTCCCTATGTGAATCCATGCATTTGGAATGCTAAATCAAACACAGTTTGTGATACCTGTTTGAAACTTGGCTCACTCAATTAGTTCTCAGTGCACTCTCTATGCATTGTCCCCCGCTGAAGTATCCCCAAGCAGAGGCAAGGAAAATACGCTTTCTTATGTAAGTGTTTGCAGAGCTTCCACAAAACTCCCAAGTTTACTGGAATTTCAGCGAATATTTTTTCACTTGATCTTGTTGATCCTAGGTAAGAAAGATGAGTATACCAGTTGCATTTGCCTGCCAAAATTTCGTTCTTCTAAGTTGAAGCATGTGCTTTCAGGAAGACATCGCATTTGGGGGGGTTTCTCTTCATTTTAACCTATAGGAATACATGCATTTGGAACTCTAAATCAAACACTGTTTGTGCTAGCTGCTTGAAGCTTGACTCACTCAATTAGTTCCTGGTGTACTCTCTGTGCTTTGTTCCCTGTTGAAGTGGTCCTAAGTGGAGGCGAGGAACATACGCTTTCCTTAGAAAGCATTTACAGAGCTTCAACAGAGCTCCAAGTTAACTGGAATCTCTGCAAATATTTACTCACCTGATCTTGATGACCCTTGTCAGGAAAGATGAGTATACCAGTTGCACTTAGCTACCCAAATGTCGTTCTTCTAGGTTGAAAAGTTCGTTTGCAGGAACACTTTGAATTTTTAGGTTTCACTTCACTTTTCCTTATAGGGACGTATACATTTGGACTTATAAATCAAACACGGTTTATGCTAGCTGCTTGAAACTGAAACTCACTCAACTAGTTCTCAGTGCGATCTCTATGCTTTGTTTTCTGTTGAAGTAACCCTAAGCAGAGGCCAGGGAAAGAAACTTTCATTGGAAAAAGCATTTGCAGTGATTGCACAGAACTTTGAGTTTCCTGGAATCTCAGCAAATATTTTTTCACCCTAACTTGTTGTTAACTCGACAGGAAAGATAAGTATACCGGTTGCATTTGGCTGCCCAAAATTAGATCTTCTAGGTTGAATAGTTGGTTTGCAGGAATACTTTGAAATTTTAGGTTTCACTTCATTTTCCCCTATAGGGATACATGCACATGGAACTCTAAATCAAACACGGTTTTTGCTGTGTGCTTGTAACTTGACTCATTCAACTAGTTCTCAGTGCAATCTCTATGCATTGTTCCCTGTTGAAGTAGCCCTAAGCAGAGGCAAGGAAAACACACTTTCTTGGGAAAGTTTTCACCGAGCTTCCAAAAAACTCAGAGATTACGGAAACCTCAGCCAATATTTTGTCATACTATCTTGTTGATACTTGGTAGGAAAAAGGTGTATACCAGTTTTGCTTGGCTGCACAAATTTTGTTCTGCTAGGTTGAAGCATTCCTTTGCAGGATGACTTTGAATATTTAGGTTTTACTACATTTTCCCCTCTAGGGATACATGCTTTTGAAAATCTAAATCAAACACGCTTTGTGCTAGCTGCTTGAAACTTGACTCACTGAATGAATTCTCATTGTGCTCTCTACGCTTCGTTACCGGTTTATGTACCCCTAAGCAGAGCAAAGAAAAATAGACTTTCATTTGAACGTGTTTGTAGAGCATCCACAGAACTCAAGAGTTCACTGGACTCTCAGCAAATGTTTTTTCACCAGATCTTGTTGAAACTTGGCAGCAAAAATGAGTATATGGGTTGCACTTGGCAGCCCAAATTTCGTAATCTTATGTTGAAGAGTTCCTTTGCAGGAACACTTTGAATTTTTAGGTTTAACTTCTTTTTTCCCTATGTGAATACATGCATTTGGAATGCTAAATCAAACACAGTTTGTGATACCTGTTTGAAACTTGGCTCACTCAATTAGTTCTCAGTGCACTCTCTATGCATTGTCCCCCGCTGAAGTATCCCCAAGCAGAGGCAAGGAAAACACGCTTTCTTATGTAAGTGTTTGCAGAGCTTCCACAAAACTCCCAAGTTTACTGGAATTTCAGCGAATATTTTTTCACTTGATCTTGTTGATCCTAGGTAAGAAAGATGAGTATACCAGTTGCATTTGCCTGCCAAAATTTCGTTCTTCTAAGTTGAAGCATGTGCTTTCAGGAAGACATTGCATTTGGGGGGGGGGGGTTTCTCTTCATTTTAACCTATAGGAATACATGCATTTGGAACTCTAAATCAAACACTGTTTGTGCTAGCTGCTTGAAGCTTGACTCACTCAATTAGTTCCTGGTGTACTCTCTGTGCTTTGTTCCCTGTTGAAGTGGTCCTAAGTGGAGGCGAGGAACATACGCTTTCCTTAGAAAGCATTTACAGAGCTTCAACAGAGCTCCAAGTTAACTGGAATCTCTGCAAATATTTACTCACCTGATCTTGATGACCCTTGTCAGGAAAGATGAGTATACCAGTTGCACTTAGCTACCCAAATGTCGTTCTTCTAGGTTGAAAAGTTCGTTTGCAGGAACACTTTGAATTTTTAGGTTTCACTTCACTTTTCCTTATAGGGACGTATGCATTTGGACTTATAAATCAAACACGGTTTATGCTAGCTGCTTGAAACTGAAACTCACTCAACTAGTTCTCAGTGCGATCTCTATGCTTTGTTTTCTGTTGGAGTAACCCTAAGCAGAGGCCAGGGAAAGAAACTTTCATTGGAAAAAGCAATTGCAGTGATTGCACAGAACTTTGAGTTTCCTGGAATCTCAGCAAATATTTTTTCACCCTAACTTGTTGTTAACTCGACAGGAAAGCTAAGTATACCGGTTGCATTTGGCTGCCCAAATTTAGATCTTCTAGGTTGAATAGTTGGTTTGCAGGAATACTTTGAAATTTTAGGTTTCACTTCATTTTCCCCTATAGGGATACATGCACATGGAACTCTAAATCAAACACGGTTTTTGCTGTGTGCTTGTAACTTGACTCATTCAACTAGTTCTCAGTGCACTCACTATGCATTGTTCCCTGTTGAAGTAGCCCTAAGCAGAGGCAAGGAAAACACACTTTCTTGGGAAAGTATTCACCGAGCTTCCAAAAAACTCAGAGATTACGGAAACCTCAGCCAATATTTTGTCACCCTATCTTGTTGATACTTGGTAGGAAAAAGGTGTATACCAGTTGCGCTTGGCTGCACAAATTTTGTTCTGCTAGGTTGAAGCATTCCTTTGCAGGATGACTTTGAATATTTAGGTTTTACTACATTTTCCCCTCTAGGGATACATGCTTTTGAAAATCTAAATCAAACACGGTTTGTGCTAGCTGCTTGAAACTTGACTCACTGAATGAATTCTCATTGTGCTCTCTAAGCTTCGTTACCGGTTTATGTACCCCTAAGCAGAGCAAAGAAAAATAGACTTTCATTTGAACGTGTTTGTAGAGCATCCACAGAACTCAAGAGTTTACTGGACTCTCAGCAAATGTTTTTTCACCCGATCTTGTTGAAACTTGGCAGCAAAAATGAGTATATGGGTTGCACTTGGCAGCCCAAATTTCGTAATCTTATGTTGAAGAGTTCCTTTGCAGGAACACTTTGAATTTTTAGGTTTAACTTCTTTTTTCCCTATGTGAATACATGCATTTGGAATGCTAAATCAAACACAGTTTGTGATACCTGTTTGAAACTTGGCTCACTCAATTAGTTCTCAGTGCACTCTCTATGCATTGTCCCCCGCTGAAGTATCCCCAAGCAGAGGCAAGGAAAATACGCTTTCTTATGTAAGTGTTTGCAGAGCTTCCACAAAACTCCCAAGTTTACTGGAATTTCAGCGAATATTTTTTCACTTGATCTTGTTGATCCTAGGTAAGAAAGATGAGTATACCAGTTGCATTTGCCTGCCAAAATTTCGTTCTTCTAAGTTGAAGCATGTGCTTTCAGGAAGACATTGCATTTGGGGGGGGGGTTTCTCTTCATTTTAACCTATAGGAATACATGCATTTGGAACTCTAAATCAAACACTGTTTGTGCTAGCTGCTTGAAGCTTGACTCACTCAATTAGTTCCTGGTGTACTCTCTGTGCTTTGTTCCCTGTTGAAGTGGTCCTAAGTGGAGGCGAGGAACATACGCTTTCCTTAGAAAGCATTTACAGAGCTTCAACAGAGCTCCAAGTTAACTGGAATCTCTGCAAATATTTACTCACCTGATCTTGATGACCCTTGTCAGGAAAGATGAGTATACCAGTTGCACTTAGCTACCCAAATGTCGTTCTTCTAGGTTGAAAAGTTCGTTTGCAGGAACACTTTGAATTTTTAGGTTCCACTTCACTTTTCCTTATAGGGACGTATGCATTTGGACTTATAAATCAAACACGGTTTATGCTAGCTGCTTGAAACTGAAACTCACTCAACTAGTTCTCAGTGCGATCTCTATGCTTTGTTTTCTGTTGAAGTAACCCTAAGCAGAGGCCAGGGAAAGAAACTTTCATTGGAAAAAGCATTTGCAGTGATTGCACAGAACTTTGAGTTTCCTGGAATCTCAGCAAATATTTTTTCACCCTAACTTGTTGTTAACTCGACAGGAAAGATAAGTATACCGGTTGCATTTGGCTGCCCAAATTTAGATCTTCTAGGTTGAATAGTTGGTTTGCAGGAATACTTTGAAATTTTAGGTTTCACTTCATTTTCCCCTATAGGGATACATGCACATGGAACTCTAAATCAAACACGGTTTTTGCTGTGTGCTTGTAACTTGACTCATTCAACTAGTTCTCAGTGCACTCTCTATGCATTGTTCCCTGTTGAAGTAGCCCTAAGCAGAGGCAAGGAAAACACACTTTCTTTGGAAAGTATTCACCGAGCTTCCAAAAAACTCAGAGATTACGGAAACCTCAGCAAATATTTTGTCACCCTATCTTGTTGATACTTGGTAGGAAAAAGGTGTATACCAGTTGCACTTGGCTGCACACATTTTGTTCTGCTAGGTTGAAGCATTCCTTTGCAGGATGACTTTGAATATTTAGGTTTTACTACATTTTCCCCTCTAGGGATACATGCTTTTGAAAATCTAAATCAAACACGGTTTGTGCTAGCTGCTTGAAACTTGACTCACTGAATGAATTCTCATTGTGCTCTCTACGCTTTGTTACCGGTTTATGTACCCCTAAGCAGAGCAAAGAAAAATAGACTTTCATTTGAACGTGTTTGTAGAGCATCCACAGAACTCAAGAGTTTACTGGACTCTCAGCAAATGTTTTTTCGCCCGATCTTGTTGAAACTTGGCAGCAAAAATGAGTATATGGGTTGCACTTGGCAGCCCAAATTTCGTAATCTTATGTTGAAGAGTTCCTTTGCAGGAACACTTTGAATTTTTAGGTTTAACTTCTTTTTTCCCTATGTGAATACATGCATTTGGAATGCTAAATCAAACACAGTTTGTGATACCTGTTTGAAACTTGGCTCACTCAATTAGTTCTCAGTGCACTCTCTATGCATTGTCCCCCGCTGAAGTATCCCCAAGCAGAGGCAAGGAAAATACGCTTTCTTATGTAAGTGTTTGCAGAGCTTCCACAAAACTCCCAAGTTTAGTGGAATTTCAGCGAATATTTTTTCACTTGATCTTGTTGATCCTAGGTAAGAAAGATGAGTATACCAGTTGCATTTGCCTGCCAAAATTTCGTTCTTCTAAGTTGAAGCATGTGCTTTCTGGAAGACATTGCATTTGGGGGGGTTTCTCTTCATTTTAACCTATAGGAATACATGCATTTGGAACTCTAAATCAAACACTGTTTGTGCTAGCTGCTTGAAGCTTGACTCACTCAATTAGTTCCTGGTGTACTCTCTGTGCTTTGTTCCCTGTTGAAGTGGTCCTAAGTGGAGGCGAGGAACATACGCTTTCCTTAGAAAGCATTTACAGAGCTTCAACAGAGCTCCAAGTTAACTGGAATCTCTGCAAATATTTACTCACCTGATCTTGATGACCCTTGTCAGGAAAGATGAGTATACCAGTTGCACTTAGCTACCCAAATGTCGTTCTTCTAGGTTGAAAAGTTCGTTTGCAGGAACACTTTGAATTTTTAGGTTTCACTTCACTTTGCCTTATAGGGACGTATGCATTTGGACTTATAAATCAAACACGGTTTATGCTAGCTGCTTGAAACTGAAACTCACTCAACTAGTTCTCAGTGCGATCTCTATGCTTTGTTTTCTGTTGAAGTAACCCTAAGCAGAGGCCAGGGAAAGAAACTTTCATTGGAAAAAGCATTTGCAGTGATTGCACAGAACTTTGAGTTTCCTGGAATCTCAGCAAATATTTTTTCACCCTAACTTGTTGTTAACTCGACAGGAAAGATAAGTATACCGGTTGCATTTGGCTGCCCAAATTTAGATCTTCTAGGTTGAATAGTTGGTTTGCAGGAATACTTTGAAATTTTAGGTTTCACTTCATTTTCCCCTATAGGGATACATGCACATGGAACTCTAAATCAAACACGGTTTTTGCTGTGTGCTTGTAACTTGACTCATTCAACTAGTTCTCAGTGCACTCTCTATGCATTGTTCCCTGTTGAAGTAGCCCTAAGCAGAGGCAAGGAAAACGCACTTTTTTGGAAAGTATTCACCGAGCTTCCAAAAAACTCAGAGATTACGGAAACCTCAGCAAATATTTTGTCACCCTATCTTGTTGATACTTGGTAGGAAAAAGGTGTATACCAGTTGCGCTTGGCTGCACAAATTTTGTTCTGCTAGGTTGAAGCATTCCTTTGCAGGATGACTTTGAATATTTAGGTTTTACTACATTTTCCCCTCTAGGGATACATGCTTTTGAAAATCTAAATCAAACACGGTTTGTGCTAGCTGCTTGAAACTTGACTCACTGAATGAATTCTCATTGTGCTCTCTAAGCTTCGTTACCGGTTTATGTACCCCTAAGCAGAGCAAAGAAAAATAGACTTTCATTTGAACGTGTTTGTAGAGCATCCACAGAACTCAAGAGTTTACTGGACTCTCAGCAAATGTTTTTTCGCCCGATCTTGTTGAAACTTGGCAGCAAAAATGAGTATATGGGTTGCACTTGGCAGCCCAAATTTCGTAATCTTATGTTGAAGAGTTCCTTTGCAGGAACACTTTGAATTTTTAGGTTTAACTTCTTTTTTCCCTATGTGAATACATGCATTTGGAATGCTAAATCAAACACAGTTTGTGATACCTGTTTGAAACTTGGCTCACTCAATTAGTTCTCAGTGCACTCTCTATGCATTGTCCCCCGCTGAAGTATCCCCAAGCAGAGGCAAGGAAAATACGCTTTCTTATGTAAGTGTTTGCAGAGCTTCCACAAAACTCCCAAGTTTACTGGAATTTCAGCGAATATTTTTTCACTTGATCTTGTTGATCCTAGGTAAGAAAGATGAGTATACCAGTTGCATTTGCCTGCCAAAATTTCGTTCTTCTAAGTTGAAGCATGTGCTTTCAGGAAGACATTGCATTTGGGGGGGGGGTTTCTCTTCATTTTAACCTATAGGAATACATGCATTTGGAACTCTAAATCAAACACTGTTTGTGCTAGCTGCTTGAAGCTTGACTCACTCAATTAGTTCCTGGTGTACTCTCTGTGCTTTGTTCCCTGTTGAAGTGGTCCTAAGTGGAGGCGAGGAACATACGCTTTCCTTAGAAAGCATTTACAGAGCTTCAACAGAGCTCCAAGTTAACTGGAATCTCTGCAAATATTTACTCACCTGATCTTGATGACCCTTGTCAGGAAAGATGAGTATACCAGTTGCACTTAGCTACCCAAATGTCGTTCTTCTAGGTTGAAAAGTTCGTTTGCAGGAACACTTTGAATTTTTAGGTTCCACTTCACTTTTCCTTATAGGGACGTATGCATTTGGACTTATAAATCAAACACGGTTTATGCTAGCTGCTTGAAACTGAAACTCACTCAACTAGTTCTCAGTGCGATCTCTATGCTTTGTTTTCTGTTGAAGTAACCCTAAGCAGAGGCCAGGGAAAGAAACTTTCATTGGAAAAAGCATTTGCAGTGATTGCACAGAACTTTGAGTTTCCTGGAATCTCAGCAAATATTTTTTCACCCTAACTTGTTGTTAACTCGACAGGAAAGATAAGTATACCGGTTGCATTTGGCTGCCCAAATTTAGATCTTCTAGGTTGAATAGTTGGTTTGCAGGAATACTTTGAAATTTTAGGTTTCACTTCATTTTCCCCTATAGGGATACATGCACATGGAACTCTAAATCAAACACGGTTTTTGCTGTGTGCTTGTAACTTGACTCATTCAACTAGTTCTCAGTGCACTCTCTATGCATTGTTCCCTGTTGAAGTAGCCCTAAGCAGAGGCAAGGAAAACGCACTTTTTTGGAAAGTATTCACCGAGCTTCCAAAAAACTCAGAGATTACGGAAACCTCAGCAAATATTTTGTCACCCTATCTTGTTGATACTTGGTAGGAAAAAGGTGTATACCAGTTGCGCTTGGCTGCACAAATTTTGTTCTGCTAGGTTGAAGCATTCCTTTGCAGGATGACTTTGAATATTTAGGTTTTACTACATTTTCCCCTCTAGGGATACATGCTTTTGAAAATCTAAATCAAACACGGTTTGTGCTAGCTGCTTGAAACTTGACTCACTGAATGAATTCTCATTGTGCTCTCTAAGCTTCGTTACCGGTTTATGTACCCCTAAGCAGAGCAAAGAAAAATAGACTTTCATTTGAACGTGTTTGTAGAGCATCCACAGAACTCAAGAGTTTACTGGACTCTCAGCAAATGTTTTTTCGCCCGATCTTGTTGAAACTTGGCAGCAAAAATGAGTATATGGGTTGCACTTGGCAGCCCAAATTTCGTAATCTTATGTTGAAGAGTTCCTTTGCAGGAACACTTTGAATTTTTAGGTTTAACTTCTTTTTTCCCTATGTGAATACATGCATTTGGAATGCTAAATCAAACACAGTTTGTGATACCTGTTTGAAACTTGGCTCACTCAATTAGTTCTCAGTGCACTCTCTATGCATTGTCCCCCGCTGAAGTATCCCCAAGCAGAGGCAAGGAAAATACGCTTTCTTATGTAAGTGTTTGCAGAGCTTCCACAAAACTCCCAAGTTTAGTGGAATTTCAGCGAATATTTTTTCACTTGATCTTGTTGATCCTAGGTAAGAAAGATGAGTATACCAGTTGCATTTGCCTGCCAAAATTTCGTTCTTCTAAGTTGAAGCATGTGCTTTCTGGAAGACATTGCATTTGGGGGGGTTTCTCTTCATTTTAACCTATAGGAATACATGCATTTGGAACTCTAAATCAAACACTGTTTGTGCTAGCTGCTTGAAGCTTGACTCACTCAATTAGTTCCTGGTGTACTCTCTGTGCTTTGTTCCCTGTTGAAGTGGTCCTAAGTGGAGGCGAGGAACATACGCTTTCCTTAGAAAGCATTTACAGAGCTTCAACAGAGCTCCAAGTTAACTGGAATCTCTGCAAATATTTACTCACCTGATCTTGATGACCCTTGTCAGGAAAGATGAGTATACCAGTTGCACTTAGCTACCCAAATGTCGTTCTTCTAGGTTGAAAAGTTCGTTTGCAGGAACACTTTGAATTTTTAGGTTTCACTTCATTTTGCCTTATAGGGACGTATGCATTTGGACTTATAAATCAAACACGGTTTATGCTAGCTGCTTGAAACTGAAACTCACTCAACTAGTTCTCAGTGCGATCTCTATGCTTTGTTTTCTGTTGAAGTAACCCTAAGCAGAGGCCAGGGAAAGAAACTTTCATTGGAAAAAGCATTTGCAGTGATTGCACAGAACTTTGAGTTTCCTGGAATCTCAGCAAATATTTTTTCACCCTAACTTGTTGTTAACTCGACAGGAAAGATAAGTATACCGGTTGCATTTGGCTGCCCAAATTTAGATCTTCTAGGTTGAATAGTTGGTTTGCAGGAATACTTTGAAATTTTAGGTTTCACTTCATTTTCCCCTATAGGGATACATGCACATGGAACTCTAAATCAAACACGGTTTTTGCTGTGTGCTTGTAACTTGACTCATTCAACTAGTTCTCAGTGCACTCTCTATGCATTGTTCCCTGTTGAAGTAGCCCTAAGCAGAGGCAAGGAAAACGCACTTTTTTGGAAAGTATTCACCGAGCTTCCAAAAAACTCAGAGATTACGGAAACCTCAGCAAATATTTTGTCACCCTATCTTGTTGATACTTGGTAGGAAAAAGGTGTATACCAGTTGCGCTTGGCTGCACAAATTTTGTTCTGCTAGGTTGAAGCATTCCTTTGCAGGATGACTTTGAATATTTAGGTTTTACTACATTTTCCCCTCTAGGGATACATGCTTTTGAAAATCTAAATCAAACACGGTTTGTGCTAGCTGCTTGAAACTTGACTCACTGAATGAATTCTCATTGTGCTCTCTACGCTTCATTACCGGTTTATGTACCCCTAAGCAAAGCAACGAAAAATAGACTTTCATTTGAACGTGTTTGTAGAGCATCCACAGAACTCAAGAGTTTACTGGACTCTCAGCAAATGTTTTTTCACCCGATATTGTTGAAACTTGGCAGCAAAAATGAGTATATGGGTTGCACTTGGCAGCCCAAATTTCGTAATCTTATGTTGAAGAGTTCCTTTGCAGGAACACTTTTGAATTTTTAGGTTTAACTTCTTTTTTCCCTATGTGAATACATGCATTTGCAATGCTAAATCAAACACAGTTTGTGATACCTGTTTGAAACTTGGCTCACTCAATTAGTTCTCAGTGCACTCTCTATGCATTGTCCCCCGCTGAAGTATCCCCAAGCAGAGGCAAGGAAAATATGCTTTTTATGTAAGTGTTTGCAGAGCTTCCACAAAACTCCGAAGTTTACTGGAATTTCAGCGAATATTTTTTCACTTGATCTTGTTGATCCTAGGTAAGAAAGATGAGTATACCAGTTGCATTTGCCTGCCAAAATTTCGTTCTTCTAAGTTGAAGCATGTGCTTTCAGGAAGACATTGCATTTGGGGGGGTTTCTCTTCATTTTAACCTATAGGAATACATGCATTTGGAACTCTAAATCAAACACTGTTTGTGCTAGCTGCTTGAAGCTTGACTCACTCAATTAGTTCCTGGTGTACTCTCTGTGCTTTGTTCCCTGTTGAAGTGGTCCTAAGTGGAGGCGAGGAACATACGCTTTCCTTAGAAAGCCTTTACAGAGCTTCAACAGAGCTCCAAGTTAACTGGAATCTCTGCAAATATTTACTCACCTGATCTTGATGACCCTTGTCAGGAAAGATGAGTATACCAGTTGCACTTAGCTACCCAAATGTCGTTCTTCTAGGTTGAAAAGTTCGTTTGCAGGAACACTTTGAATTTTTAGGTTTCACTTCACTTTTCCTTATAGGGACGTATGCATTTGGACTTATAAATCAAACACGGTTTATGCTAGCTGCTTGAAACTGAAACTCACTCAAGTAGTTCTCAGTGCGATCTCTATGCTTTGTTTTCTGTTGAAGTAACCCTAAGCAGAGGCCAGGGAAAGAAACTTTCATTGGAAAAAGCATTTGCAGTGATTGCACAGAACTTTGAGTTTCCTGGAATCTCAGCAAATATTTTTTCACCCTAACTTGTTGTTAACTCGACAGGAAAGATAAGTATACCGGTTGCATTTGGCTGCCCAAATTTAGATCTTCTAGGTTGAATAGTTGGTTTGCAGGAATACTTTGAAATTTTAGGTTTCACTTCATTTTCCCCTATAGGGATACATGCACATGGAACTCTAAATCAAACACGGTTTTTGCTGTGTGCTTGTAACTTGACTCATTCAACTAGTTCTCAGTGCACTCTCTATGCATTGTTCCCTGTTGAAGTAGCCCTAAGCAGAGGCAAGGAAAACACACTTTCTTTGGAAAGTATTCACCGAGCTTCCAAAAAACTCAGAGATTACGGAAACCTCAGCAAATATTTTGTCACCCTATCTTGTTGATACTTGGTAGGAAAAAGGTGTATACCAGTTGCGCTTGGCTGCACACATTTTGTTCTGCTAGGTTGAAGCATTCCTTTGCAGGATGACTTTGAATATTTAGGTTTTACTACATTTTCCCCTCTAGGGATACATGCTTTTGAAAATCTAAATCAAACACGGTTTGTGCTAGCTGCTTGAAACTTGACTCACTGAATGAATTCTCATTGTGCTCTCTACGCTTTGTTACCGGTTTATGTACCCCTAAGCAGAGCAAAGAAAAATAGACTTTCATTTGAACATGTTTGTAGAGCATCCACAGAACTCAAGAGTTTACTGGACTCTCAGCAAATGTTTTTTCACCCGATCTTGTTGAAACTTGGCAGCAAAAATGAGTATATGGGTTGCACTTGGCAGCCCAAATTTCGTAATCTTATGTTGAAGAGTTCCTTTGCAGGAACACTTTGAATTTTTAGGTTTAACTTCTTTTTTCCCTATGTGAATACATGCATTTGGAATGCTAAATCAAACACAGTTTGTGATACCTGTTTGAAACTTGGCTCACTCAATTAGTTCTCAGTGCACTCTCTATGCATTGTCCCCCGCTGAAGTATCCCCAAGGAGAGGCAAGGAAAATACGCTTTCTTATGTAAGTGTTTGCAGAGCTTCCTCAAAACTCCCAAGTTTAGTGGAATTTCAGCGAATATTTTTTCACTTGAGCTTGTTGATCCTAGGTAAGAAAGATGAGTATACCAGTTGCATTTGCCTGCCAAAATTTCGTTCTTCTAAGTTGAAGCATGTGCTTTCAGGAAGACATTGCATTTGGGGGGGTTTCTCTTCATTTTAACCTATAGGAATACATGCATTTGGAACTCTAAATCAAACACTGTTTGTGCTCGCTGCTTGAAGCTTGACTCACTCAATTAGTTCCTGGTGTACTCTCTGTGCTTTGTTCCCTGTTGAAGTGGTCCTAAGTGGAGGCGAGGAACATACGCTTTCCTTAGAAAGCCTTTACAGAGCTTCAACAGAGCTCCAAGTTAACTGGAATCTCTGCAAATATTTACTCACCTGATCTTGATGACCCTTGTCAGGAAAGATGAGTATACCAGTTGCACTTAGCTACCCAAATGTCGTTCTTCTAGGTTGAAAAGTTCGTTTGCAGGAACACTTTGAATTTTTAGGTTTCACTTCACTTTTCCTTATAGGGACGTATGCATTTGGACTTATAAATCAAACACGGTTTATGCTAGCTGCTTGAAACTGAAACTCACTCAACTAGTTCTCAGTGCGATCTCTATGCTTTGTTTTCTGTTGAAGTAACCCTAAGCAGAGGCCAGGGAAAGAAACTTTCATTGGAAAAAGCATTTGCAGTGATTGCACAGAACTTTGAGTTTCCTGGAATCTCAGCAAATATTCTTTCACCCTAACTTGTTGTTAACTCGACAAGAAAGATAAGTATACCGGTTGCATTTGGCTGCCCAAATTTAGATCTTCTAGGTTGAATAGTTGGTTTGCAGGAATACTTTGAAATTTTAGGTTTCACTTCATTTTCCCCTATAGGGATACATGCACATGGAACTCTAAATCAAACACGGTTTTTGCTGTGTGCTTGTAACTTGACTCATTCAACTAGTTCTCAGTGCACTCTCTATGCATTGTTCCCTGTTGAAGTAGCCCTAAGCAGAGGCAAGGAAAACACACTTTCTTTGGAAAGTATTCACCGAGCTTCCAAAAAACTCAGAGATTACGGAAACCTCAGCCAATATTTTGTCACCCTATCTTGTTGATACTTGGTAGGAAAAAGGTGTATACCAGTTGCGCTTGGCTGCACACATTTTGTTCTGCTAGGTTGAAGCATTCCTTTGCAGGATGACTTTGAATATTTAGGTTTTACTACATTTTCCCCTCTAGGGATACATGCTTTTGAAAATCTAAATCAAACACGGTTTGTGCTAGCTGCTTGAAACTTGACTCACTGAATGAATTCTCATTGTGCTCCCTACGCTTTGTTACCGGTTTATGTACCCCTAAGCAGAGCAAAGAAAAATAGACTTTCATTTGAACGTGTTTGTAGAGCATCCACAGAACTCAAGAGTTTACTGGACTCTCAGCAAATGTTTTTTCACCCGATCTTGTTGAAACTTGGCAGCAAAAATGAGTATATGGGTTGCACTTGGCAGCCCAAATTTCGTAATCTTATGTTGAAGAGTTCCTTTGCAGGAACACTTTGAATTTTTAGGTTTAACTTCTTTTTTCCCTATGTGAATACATGCATTTGGAATGCTAAATCAAACACAGTTTGTGATACCTGTTTGAAACTTGGCTCACTCAATTAGTTCTCAGTGCACTCTCTATGCATTGTCCCCCGCTGAAGTATCCCCAAGGAGAGGCAAGGAAAATACGCTTTCTTATGTAAGTGTTTGCAGAGCTTCCACAAAACTCCCAAGTTTAGTGGAATTTCAGCGAATATTTTTTCACTTGAGCTTGTTGATCCTAGGTAAGAAAGATGAGTATACCAGTTGCATTTGCCTGCCAAAATTTCGTTATTCTAAGTTGAAGCATGTGCTTTCAGGAAGACATTGCATTTGGGGGGTTTCTCTTCATTTTAACCTATAGGAATACATGCATTTGGAACTCTAAATCAAACACTGTTTGTGCTCGCTGCTTGAAGCTTGACTCACTCAATTCGTTCCTGGTGTACTCTCTGTGCTTTGTTCCCTGTTGAAGTGGTCCTAAGTGGAGGCGAGGAACATACGCTTTCCTTAGAAAGCATTTACAGAGCTTCAACAGAGCTCCAAGTTAACTGGAATCTCTGCAAATATTTACTCACCTGATCTTGATGACCCTTGTCAGGAAAGATGAGTATACCAGTTGCACTTAGCTACCCAAATGTCGTTCTTCTAGGTTGAAAAGTTCGTTTGCAGGAACACTTTGAATTTTTAGGTTTCACTTCACTTTTCCTTATAGGGACGTATGCATTTGGACTTATAAATCAAACACGGTTTATGCTAGCTGCTTGAAACTGAAACTCACTCAAATAGTTCTCAGTGCGATCTCTATGCTTTGTTTTCTATCGAAGTAATCCTAAGCAGAGGCCAGGGAAAGAAACTTTCATTGGAAAAAGCATTTGCAGTGATTGCACAGAACTTTGAGTTTCCTGGAATCTCAGCAAATATTTTTTCACCCTAACTTGTTGTTAACTCGACAGGAAAGATAAGTATACCGGTTGCATTTGGCTGCCCAAATTTAGATCTTCTAGGTTGAATAGTTGGTTTGCAGGAATACTTTGAAATTTTAGGTTTCACTTCATTTTCCCCTATAGGGATACATGCACATGGAACTCTAAATCAAACACGGTTTTTGCTGTGTGCTTGTAACTTGACTCATTCAACTAGTTCTCAGTGCACTCTCTATGCATTGTTCCCTGTTGAAGTAGCCCTAAGCAGAGGCAAGGAAAACACACTTTCTTTGGAAAGTATTCACCGAGCTTCCAAAAAACTCAGAGATTACGGAAACCTCAGCCAATATTTTGTCACCCTATCTTGTTGATACTTGGTAGGAAAAAGGTGTATACCAGTTGCGCTTGGCTGCACACATTTTGTTCTGCTAGGTTGAAGCATTCCTTTGCAGGATGACTTTGAATATTTAGGTTTTACTACATTTTCCCCTCTAGGGATACATGCTTTTGAAAATCTAAATCAAACACGGTTTGTGCTAGCTGCTTGAAACTTGACTCACTGAATGAATTCTCATTGTGCTCTCTACGCTTTGTTACCGGTTTATGTACCCCTAAGCAGAGCAAAGAAAAATAGACTTTCATTTGAACGTGTTTGTAGAGCATCCACAGAACTCAAGAGTTTACTGGACTCTCAGCAAATGTTTTTTCACCCGATCTTGTTGAAACTTGGCAGCAAAAATGAGTATATGGGTTGCACTTGGCAGCCCAAATTTCGTAATCTTATGTTGAAGAGTTCCTTTGCAGGAACACTTTGAATTTTTAGGTTTAACTTCTTTTTTCCCTATGTGAATACATGCCTTTGCAATGCTAAATCAAACACAGTTTGTGATACCTGTTTGAAACTTGGCTCACTCAATTAGTTCTCAGTGCACTCTCTATGCATTGTCCCCCGCTGAAGTATCCCCAAGGAGAGGCAAGGAAAATACGCTTTCTTATGTAAGTGTTTGCAGAGCTTCCACAAAACTCCCAAGTTTAGTGGAATTTCAGCGAATATTTTTTCACTTGAGCTTGTTGATCCTAGGTAAGAAAGATGAGTATACCAGTTGCATTTGCCTGCCAAAATTTCGTTCTTCTAAGTTGAAGCATGTGCTTTCAGGAAGACATTGCATTTGGGGGGTTTCTCTTCATTTTAACCTATAGGAATACATGCATTTGGAACTCTAAATCAAACACTGTTTGTGCTCGCTGCTTGAAGCTTGACTCACTCAATTAGTTCCTGGTGTACTCTCTGTGCTTTGTTCCCTGTTGAAGTGGTCCTAAGTGGAGGCGAGGAACATACGCTTTCTTTAGAAAGCATTTACAGAGCTTCAACAGAGCTCCAAGTTAACTGGAATCTCTGCAAATATTTACTCACCTGATCTTGATGACCCTTGTCAGGAAAGATGAGTATACCAGTTGCACTTAGCTACCCAAATGTCGTTCTTCTAGGTTGAAAAGTTCGTTTGCAGGAACCCTTTGAATTTTTAGGTGTCACTTCACTTTTCCTTATAGGGACGTATGCATTTGGACTTATAAATCAAACACGGTTTATGCTAGCTGCTTGAAACTGAAACTCACTCAACTAGTTCTCAGTGCGATCTCTATGCTTTGTTTTCTGTTGAAGTAACCCTAAGCAGAGGCCAGGGAAAGAAACTTTCATTGGAAACATTTGCAGTGATTGCACAGAACTTTGAGTTTCCTGGAATCTCAGCAAATATTATTTCACCCTAACTTGTTGTTAACTCGACAGGAAAGATAAGTATACCGGTTGCATTTGGCTGCCCAAATTTAGATCTTCTAGGTTGAATAGTTGGTTTGCAGGAATACTTTGAAATTTTAGGTTTCACTTCATTTTCCCCTATAGGGATACATGCACATGGAACTCTAAATCAAACACGGTTTTTGCTGTGTGCTTGTAACTTGACTCATTCAACTAGTTCTCAGTGCACTCTCTATGCATTGTTCCCTGTTGAAGTAGCCCTAAGCAGAGGCAAGGAAAACACACTTTCTTTGGAAAGTATTCACCGACCTTCCAAAAAACTCAGAGATTACGGAAACTTCAGCAAATATTTTGTCACCCTATCTTGTTGATACTTGGTAGGAAAAAGGTGTATACCAGTTGTGCTTGGCTGCACAAATTTTGTTCTGCTAGGTTGAAGCATTCCTTTGCAGGATGACTTTGAATATTTAGGTTTTACTACATTTTCCCCTCTAGGGATACATGCTTTTGAAAATCTAAATCAAACACGGTTTGTGCTAGCTGCTTGAAACTTGACTCACTGAATGAATTCTCATTGTGCTCTCTACGCTTTGTTACCGGTTTATGTACCCCTAAGCAGAGCAAAGAAAAATAGACTTTCGTTTGAACGTGTTTGTAGAGCATCCACAGAGTTTACTGGACACTCAGCAAATGTTTTTTCACCCGATCTTGTTGAAACTTGGCAGCAAAAATGAGTATATGGGTTGCACTTGGCAGCCCAAATTTCGTAATCTTATGTTGAATAGTTCCTTTGCAGGAACACTTTGAATTTTTAGGTTTAACTTCTTTTTTCCCTATGTTAATACATGCATTTGGAATGCTAAATCAAACACAGTTTGTGATACCAGTTTGAAACTTGGCTCACTCAATTAGTTCTCAGTGCACTCTCTATGCATTGTCCCCCGCTGAAGTATCCCCAAGCAGAGGCAAGGAAAATACGCTTTCTTATGTAAGTGTTTGCAGAGCTTCCACAAAACTCCCAAGTTTACTGGAATTTCAGCGAATATTTTTTCACTTGATCTTGTTGATCCTAGGTAAGAAAGATGAGTATACCAGTTGCATTTGCCTGCCAAAATTTCGTTCTTCTAAGTTGAAGCATGTGCTTTCAGGAAGACATTGCATTTGGGGGGGTTTCTCTTCATTTTAACCTATAGGAATACATGCATTTGGAACTCTAAATCAAACACAGTTTGTGCTAGCTGCTTGAAGCTTGACTCACTCAATTCGTTCCTGGTGTACTCTCTGTGCTTTGTTCCCTGTTGAAGTGGTCCTAAGTGGAGGCGAGGAACATACGCTTTCCTTAGAAAGCATTTACAGAGCTTCAACAGAGCTCCAAGTTAACTGGAATCTCTGCAAATATTTACTCACCTGATCTTGATGAGCCTTGTCAGGAAAGATGAATATACCAGTTGCACTTAGCTACCCAAATGTCGTTCTTCTAGGTTGAAAAGTTCGTTTGCAGGAACACTTTGAATTTTTAGGTTTCACTTCACTTTGCCTTATAGGGACGTATGCATTTGGACTTATAAATCAAACACGGTTTATGCTAGCTGCTTGAAACTGAAACTCACTCAACTAGTTCTCAGTGCGATCTCTATGCTTTGTTTTCTGTTGAAGTAACCCTAAGCAGAGGCCAGGGAAAGAAACTTTCATTGGAAAAAGCATTTGCAGTGATTGCACAGAACTTTGAGTTTCCTGGAATCTCAGCAAATATTTTTTCACCCTAACTTGTTGTTAACTCGACAGGAAAGCTAAGTATACCGGTTGCATTTGGCTGCCCAAATTTAGATCTTCTAGGTTGAATAGTTGGTTTGCAGGAATACTTTGAAATTTTAGGTTTCACTTCATTTTCCCCTATAGGGATACACGCACATGGAACTCTAAATCAAACACGGTTTTTGCTGTGTGCTTGTAACTTGACTCATTCAACTAGTTCTCAGTGCACTCTCTATGCATTGTTCCCTGTTGAAGTAGCCCTAAGCAGAGGCAAGGAAAACACACTTTCTTTGGAAAGTATTCACCGAGCTTCCAAAAAACTCAGAGATTACGGAAACCTCAGCAAATATTTTGTCACCCTATCTTGTTGATACTTGGTAGGAAAAAGGTGTATACCAGTTGCGCTTGGCTGCACACATTTTGTTCTGCTAGGTTAAAGCATTCCTTTGCAGGATGACTTTGAATATTTAGGTTTTACTACATTTTCCCCTCTAGGGATACATGCTTTTGAAAATCTAAATCAAACACGGTTTGTGCTAGCTGCTTGAAACTTGACTCACTGAATGAATTCTCATTGTGCTCTCTACGCTTCGTTACCGGTTTATGTACCCCTAAGCAGAGCAAAGAAAAATAGACTTTCGTTTGAACGTGTTTGTAGAGCATCCACAGAACTCAAGAGTTTACTGGACTCTCAGCAAATGTTTTTTCACCCGATCTTGTTGAAACTTGGCAGCAAAAATGAGTATATGGGTTGCACTTGGCAGCCCAAATTTCGTAATCTTATGTTGAATAGTTCCTTTGCAGGAACACTTTGAATTTTTAGGTTTAACTTCTTTTTTCCCTATGTGAATACATGCATTTGGAATGCTAAATCAAACACAGTTTGTGATACCTGTTTGAAACTTGGCTCACTCAATTAGTTCTCAGTGCACTCTCTATGCATTGTCCCCCGCTGAAGTATCCCCAAGCAGAGGCAAGGAAAATACGCTTTCTTATGTAAGTGTTTGCAGAGCTTCCACAAAACTCCCAAGTTTACTGGAATTTCAGCGAATATTTTTTCACTTGATCTTGTTGATCCTAGGTAAGAAAGATGAGTATACCAGTTGCATTTGCCTGCCAAAATTTCGTTCTTCTAAGTTGAAGCATGTGCTTTCAGGAAGACATTGCATTTGGGGGGGTTTCTCTTCATTTTAACCTATAGGAATACATGCATTTGGAACTCTAAATCAAACACTGTTTGTGCTCGCTGCTTGAAGCTTGACTCACTCAATTAGTTCCTGGTGTACTCTCTGTGCTTTGTTCCCTGTTGAAGTGGTCCTAAGTGGAGGCGAGGAACATACGCTTTCCTTAGAAAGCATTTACAGAGCTTCAACAGAGCTCCAAGTTAACTGGAATCTCTGCAAATATTTACTCACCTGATCTTGATGACCCTTGTCAGGAAAGATGAGTATACCAGTTGCACTTAGCTACCCAAATGTCGTTCTTCTAGGTTGAAAAGTTCGTTTGCAGGAACACTTTGAATTTTTAGGTTTCACTTCACTTTTCCTTATAGGGACGTATGCATTTGGACTTATAAATCAAACACGGTTTATGCTAGCTGCTTGAAACTGAAACTCACTCAACTAGTTCTCAGTGCGATCTCTATGCTTTGTTTTCTGTTGAAGTAACCCTAAGCAGAGGCCAGGGAAAGAAACTTTCATTGGAAAAAGCATTTGCAGTGATTGCACAGAACTTTGAGTTTCCTGGAATCTCAGCAAATATTTTTTCACCCTAACTTGTTGTTAACTCGACAGGAAAGATAAGTATACCGGTTGCATTTGGCTGCCCAAATTTAGATCTTCTAGGTTGAATAGTTGGTTTGCAGGAATACTTTGAAATTTTAGGTTTCACTTCATTTTCCCCTATAGGGATACACGCACATGGAACTCTAAATCAAACACGGTTTTTGCTGTGTGCTTGTAACTTGACTCATTCAACTAGTTCTCAGTGCACTCTCTATGCATTGTTCCCTGTTGAAGTAGCCCTAAGCAGAGGCAAGGAAAACACACTTTCTTTGGAAAGTATTCACCGAGCTTCCAAAAAACTCAGAGATTACGGAAACCTCAGCAAATATTTTGTCACCCTATCTTGTTGATACTTGGTAGGAAAAAGGTGTATACCAGTTGCGCTTGGCTGCACAAATTTTGTTCTGCTAGGTTGAAGCATTCCTTTGCAGGATGACTTTGAATATTTAGGTTTTACTACATTTTCCCCTCTAGGGATACATGCTTTTGAAAATCTAAATCAAACATGGTTTGTGCTAGCTGCTTGAAACTTGACTCACAGAATGAATTCTCATTGTGCTCTCTACGCTTCGTTACCGGTTTATGTACCCCTAAGCAGAGCAAAGAAAAATAGACTTTCATTTGAACGTGTTTGTAGAGCATCCACAGAACTCAAGAGTTTACTGGACTCTCAGCAAATGTTTTTTCACCCGATCTTGTTGAAACTTGGCAGCAAAAATGAGTATATGGGTTGCACTTGGCAGCCCAAATTTCGTAATCTTATGTTGAAGAGTTCCTTTGCAGGAACACTTTGAATTTTTAGGTTTAACTTCTTTTTTCCCTATGTGAATACATGCATTTGGAATGCTAAATCAAACACAGTTTGTGATACCTGTTTGAAACTTGGCTCACTCAATTAGTTCTCAGTGCACTCTCTATGCATTGTCCCCCGCTGAAGTATCCCCAAGCAGAGGCAAGGAAAATACGCTTTCTTATGTAAGTGTTTGCAGAGCTTCCACAAAACTCCCAAGTTTACTGGAATTTCAGCGAATATTTTTTCACTTGATCTTGTTGATCCTAGGTAAGAAAGATGAGTATACCAGTTGCATTTGCCTGCCAAAATTTCGTTCTTCTAAGTTGAAGCATGTGCTTTCAGGAAGACATTGCATTTGGGGGGGTTTCTCTTCATTTTAACCTATAGGAATACATGCATTTGGAACTCTAAATCAAACACTGTTTGTGCTAGCTGCTTGAAGCTTGACTCACTCAATTAGTTCCTGGTGTACTCTCTGTGCTTTGTTCCCTGTTGAAGTGGTCCTAAGTGGAGGCGAGGAACATACGCTTTCCTTAGAAAGCATTTACAGAGCTTCAACAGAGCTCCAAGTTAACTGGAATCTCTGCAAATATTTACTCACCTGATCTTGATGACCCTTGTCAGGAAAGATGAGTATACCAGTTGCACTTAGCTACCCAAATGTCGTTCTTCTAGGTTGAAAAGTTCGTTTGCAGGAACACTTTGAATTTTTAGGTTTCACTTCACTTTTCCTTATAGGGACGTATGCATTTGGACTTATAAATCAAACACGGTTTATGCTAGCTGCTTGAAACTGAAACTCACTCAACTAGTTCTCAGTGCGATCTCTATGCTTTGTTTTCTGTTGAAGTAACCCTAAGCAGAGGCCAGGGAAAGAAACTTTCATTGGAAAAAGCATTTGCAGTGATTGCACAGAACTTTGAGTTTCCTGGAATCTCAGCAAATATTTTTTCACCCTAACTTGTTGTTAACTCGACAGGAAAGATGAGTATACCGGTTGCATTTGGCTGCCCAAATTTAGATCTTCTAGGTTGAATAGTTGGTTTGCAGGAATACTTTGAAATTTTAGGTTTCACTTCATTTTCCCCTATAGGGATACATGCACATGGAACTCTAAATCAAACACGGTTTTTGCTGTGTGCTTGTAACTTGACTCATTCAACTAGTTCTCAGTGCACTCTCTATGCATTGTTCCCTGTTGAAGTAGCCCTAAGCAGAGGCAAGGAAAACACACTTTCTTTGGAAAGTATTCACCGAGCTTCCAAAAAACTCAGAGATTACGGAAACCTCAGCAAATATTTTGTCACCCTATCTTGTTGATACTTGGTAGGAAAAAGGTGTATACCAGTTGTGCTTGGCTGCACAAATTTTGTTCTGCTAGGTTGAAGCATTCCTTTGCAGGATGACTTTGAATATTTAGGTTTTACTACATTTTCCCCTCTAGGGATACATGCTTTTGAAAATCTAAATCAAACACGGTTTGTGCTAGCTGCTTGAAACTTGACTCACTGAATGAATTCTCATTGTGCTCTCTACGCTTCGTTACCGGTTTATGTACCCCTAAGCAGAGCAAAGAAAAATAGACTTTCGTTTGAACGTGTTTGTAGAGCATCCACAGAACTCAAGAGTTTACTGGACTCTCAGCAAATGTTTTTTCACCCGATCTTGTTGAAACTTGGCAGCAAAAATGAGTATATGGGTTGCACTTGGCAGCCCAAATTTCGTAATCTTATGTTGAATAGTTCCTTTGCAGGAACACTTTGAATTTTTAGGTTTAACTTCTTTTTTCCCTATGTGAATACATGCATTTGGAATGCTAAATCAAACACAGTTTGTGATACCTGTTTGAAACTTGGCTCACTCAATTAGTTCTCAGTGCACTCTCTATGCATTGTCCCCCGCTGAAGTATCCCCAAGCAGAGGCAAGGAAAATACGCTTTCTTATGTAAGTGTTTGCAGTGCTTCCACAAAACTCCCAAGTTTACTGGAATTTCAGCGAATATTTTTTCACTTGATCTTGTTGATCCTAGGTAAGAAAGATGAGTATACCAGTTGCATTTGCCTGCCAAAATTTCGTTCTTCTAAGTTGAAGCATGTGCTTTCAGGAAGACATTGCATTTGGGGGGGGTTCTCTTCATTTTAACCTATAGGAATACATGCATTTGGAACTCTAAATCAAACACTGTTTGTGCTCGCTGCTTGAAGCTTGACTCACTCAATTAGTTCCTGGTGTACTCTCTGTGCTTTGTTCCCTGTTGAAGTGGTCCTAAGTGGAGGCGAGGAACATACGCTTTCCTTAGAAAGCATTTACAGAGCTTCAACAGAGCTCCAAGTTAACTGGAATCTCTGCAAATATTTACTCACCTGATCTTGATGACCCTTGTCAGGAAAGATGAGTATACCAGTTGCACTTAGCTACCCAAATGTCGTTCTTCTAGGTTGAAAAGTTCGTTTGCAGGAACACTTTGAATTTTTAGGTTTCACTTCACTTTTCCTTATAGGGACGTATGCATTTGGACTTATAAATCAAACACGGTTTATGCTAGCTGCTTGAAACTGAAACTCACTCAACTAGTTCTCAGTGTGATCTCTATGCTTTGTTTTCTGTTGAAGTAACCCTAAGCAGAGGCCAGGGAAAGAAACTTTCATTGGAAAAAGCATTTGCAGTGATTGCACAGAACTTTGAGTTTCCTGGAATCTCAGCAAATATTTTTTCACCCTAACTTGTTGTTAACTCGACAGGAAAGATAAGTATACCGGTTGCATTTGGCTGCCCAAATTTAGATCTTCTAGGTTGAATAGTTGGTTTGCAGGAATACTTTGAAATTTTAGGTTTCACTTCATTTTCCCCTATAGGGATACACGCACATGGAACTCTAAATCAAACACGGTTTTTGCTGTGTGCTTGTAACTTGACTCATTCAACTAGTTCTCAGTGCACTCTCTATGCATTGTTCCCTGTTGAAGTAGCCCTAAGCAGAGGCAAGGAAAACACACTTTCTTTGGAAAGTATTCACCGAGCTTCCAAAAAACTCAGAGATTACGGAAACCTCAGCAAATATTTTGTCACCCTATCTTGTTGATACTTGGTAGGAAAAAGGTGTATACCAGTTGCGCTTGGCTGCACAAATTTTGTTCTGCTAGGTTGAAGCATTCCTTTGCAGGATGACTTTGAATATTTAGGTTTTACTACATTTTCCCCTCTAGGGATACATGCTTTTGAAAATCTAAATCAAACATGGTTTGTGCTAGCTGCTTGAAACTTGACTCACAGAATGAATTCTCATTGTGCTCTCTACGCTTCGTTACCGGTTTATGTACCCCTAAGCAGAGCAAAGAAAAATAGACTTTCATTTGAACGTGTTTGTAGAGCATCCACAGAACTCAAGAGTTTACTGGACTCTCAGCAAATGTTTTTTCACCCGATCTTGTTGAAACTTCGCAGCAAAAATGAGTATATGGGTTGCACTTGGCAGCCCAAATTTCGTAATCTTATGTTGAAGAGTTCCTTTGCAGGAACACTTTGAATTTTTAGGTTTAACTTCTTTTTTCCCTATGTGAATACATGCATTTGGAATGCTAAATCAAACACAGTTTGTGATACCTGTTTGAAACTTGGCTCACTCAATTAGTTCTCAGTGCACTCTCTATGCATTGTCCCCCGCTGAAGTATCCCCAAGCAGAGGCAAGGAAAATACGCTTTCTTATGTAAGTGTTTGCAGAGCTTCCACAAAACTCCCAAGTTTACTGGAATTTCAGCGAATATTTTTTCACTTGATCTTGTTGATCCTAGGTAAGAAAGATGAGTATACCAGTTGCATTTGCCTGCCAAAATTTCGTTCTTCTAAGTTGAAGCATGTGCTTTCAGGAAGACATTGCATTTGGGTGGGTTTCTCTTCATTTTAACCTATAGGAATACATGCATTTGGAACTCTAAATCAAACACTGTTTGTGCTAGCTGCTTGAAGCTTGACTCACTCAATTAGTTCCTGGTGTACTCTCTGTGCTTTGTTCCCTGTTGAAGTGGTCCTAAGTGGAGGCGAGGAACATACGCTTTCCTTAGAAAGCATTTACAGAGCTTCAACAGAGCTCCAAGTTAACTGGAATCTCTGCAAATATTTACTCACCTGATCTTGATGACCCTTGTCAGGAAAGATGAGTATACCAGTTGCACTTAGCTACCCAAATGTCGTTCTTCTAGGTTGAAAAGTTCGTTTGCAGGAACACTTTGAATTTTTAGGTTTCACTTCACTTTTCCTTATAGGGACGTATGCATTTGGACTTATAAATCAAACACGGTTTATGCTAGCTGCTTGAAACTGAAACTCACTCAACTAGTTCTCAGTGCGATCTCTATGCTTTGTTTTCTGTTGAAGTAACCCTAAGCAGAGGCCAGGGAAAGAAACTTTCATTGGAAAAAGCATTTGCAGTGATTGCACAGAACTTTGAGTTTCCTGGAATCTCAGCAAATATTTTTTCACCCTAACTTGTTGTTAACTCGACAGGAAAGATGAGTATACCGGTTGCATTTGGCTGCCCAAATTTAGATCTTCTAGGTTGAATAGTTGGTTTGCAGGAATACTTTGAAATTTTAGGTTTCACTTCATTTTCCCCTATAGGGATACATGCACATGGAACTCTAAATCAAACACGGTTTTTGCTGTGTGCTTGTAACTTGACTCATTCAACTAGTTCTCAGTGCACTCTCTATGCATTGTTCCCTGTTGAAGTAGCCCTAAGCAGAGGCAAGGAAAACACACTTTCTTTGGAAAGTATTCACCGAGCTTCCAAAAAACTCAGAGATTACGGAAACCTCAGCAAATATTTTGTCACCCTATCTTGTTGATACTTGGTAGGAAAAAGGTGTATACCAGTTGTGCTTGGCTGCACAAATTTTGTTCTGCTAGGTTGAAGCATTCCTTTGCAGGATGACTTTGAATATTTAGGTTTTACTACATTTTCCCCTCTAGCGATACATGCTTTTGAAAATCTAAATCAAACACGGTTTGTGCTAGCTGCTTGAAACTTGACTCACTGAATGAATTCTCATTGTGCTCTCTATGCTTCGTTACCGGTTTATGTACCCCTAAGCAGAGCAAAGAAAAATAGACTTTCATTTGAACGTGTTTGTAGAGCATCCACAGAACTCAAGAGTTTACTGGACTCTCAGCAAATGTTTTTTCACCCGATCTTGTTGAAACTTGGCAGCAAAAATGAGTATATGGGTTGCACTTGGCAGCCCAAATTTCGTAATCTTATGTTGAAGAGTTCCTTTGCAGGAACACTTTGAATTTTTAGGTTTAACTTCTTTTTTCCCTATGTGAATACATGCCTTTGCAATGCTAAATCAAACACAGTTTGTGATACCTGTTTGAAACTTGGCTCACTCAATTAGTTCTCAGTGCACTCTCTATGCATTGTCCCCCGCTGAAGTATCCCCAAGCAGAGGCAAGGAAAATATGCTTTCTTATGTAAGTGTTTGCAGAGCTTCCACAAAACTCCCAAGTTTACTGGAATTTCAGCGAATATTTTTTTCACTTGATCTTGTTGATCCTAGGTAAGAAAGATGAGTATACCAGTTGCATTTGCCTGCCAAAATTTCGTTCTTCTAAGTTGAAGCATGTGCTTTCAGGAAGACATTGCATTTGGGTGGGTTTCTCTTCATTTTAACCTATAGGAATACATGCATTTGGAACTCTAAATCAAACACTGTTTGTGCTAGCTGCTTGAAGCTTGACTCACTCAATTAGTTCCTGGTGTACTCTCTGTGCTTTGTTCCCTGTTGAAGTGGTCCTAAGTGGAGGCGAGGAACATACGCTTTCCTTAGAAAGCATTTACAGAGCTTCAACAGAGCTCCAAGTTAACTGGAATCTCTGCAAATATTTACTCACCTGATCTTGATGACCCTTGTCAGGAAAGATGAGTATACCAGTTGCACTTAGCTACCCAAATGTCGTTCTTCTAGGTTGAAAAGTTCGTTTGCAGGAACACTTTGAATTTTTAGGTTTCACTTCACTTTTCCTTATAGGGACGTATGCATTTGGACTTATAAATCAAACACGGTTTATGCTAGCTGCTTGAAACTGAAACTCACTCAACTAGTTCTCAGTGCGATCTCTATGCTTTGTTTTCTGTTGAAGTAACCCTAAGCAGAGGCCAGGGAAAGAAACTTTCATTGGAAAAAGCATTTGCAGTGATTGCACAGAACTTTGAGTTTCCTGGAATCTCAGCAAATATTTTTTCACCCTAACTTGTTGTTAACTCGACAGGAAAGATGAGTATACCGGTTGCATTTGGCTGCCCAAATTTAGATCTTCTAGGTTGAATAGTTGGTTTGCAGGAATACTTTGAAATTTTAGGTTTCACTTCATTTTCCCCTATAGGGATACATGCACATGGAACTCTAAATCAAACACGGTTTTTGCTGTGTGCTTGTAACTTGACTCATTCAACTAGTTCTCAGTGCACTCTCTATGCATTGTTCCCTGTTGAAGTAGCCCTAAGCAGAGGCAAGGAAAACACACTTTCTTTGGAAAGTATTCACCGAGCTTCCAAAAAACTCAGAGATTACGGAAACCTCAGCAAATATTTTGTCACCCTATCTTGTTGATACTTGGTAGGAAAAAGGTGTATACCAGTTGTGCTTGGCAGCACAAATTTTGTTCTGCTAGGTTGAAGCATTCCTTTGCAGGATGACTTTGAATATTTAGGTTTTACTACATTTTCCCCTCTAGCGATACATGCTTTTGAAAATCTAAATCAAACACGGTTTGTGCTAGCTGCTTGAAACTTGACTCACTGAATGAATTCTCATTGTGCTCTCTATGCTTCGTTACCGGTTTATGTACCCCTAAGCAGAGCAAAGAAAAATAGACTTTCATTTGAACGTGTTTGTAGAGCATCCACAGAACTCAAGAGTTTACTGGACTCTCAGCAAATGTTTTTTCACCCGATCTTGTTGAAACTTGGCAGCAAAAATGAGTATATGGGTTGCACTTGGCAGCCCAAATTTCGTAATCTTATGTTGAAGAGTTCCTTTGCAGGAACACTTTGAATTTTTAGGTTTAACTTCTTTTTTCCCTATGTGAATACATGCCTTTGCAATGCTAAATCAAACACAGTTTGTGATACCTGTTTGAAACTTGGCTCACTCAATTAGTTCTCAGTGCACTCTCTATGCATTGTCCCCCGCTGAAGTATCCCCAAGCAGAGGCAAGGAAAATACGCTTTCTTATGTAAGTGTTTGCAGAGCTTCCACAAAACTCCCAAGTTTACTGGAATTTCAGCGAATATTTTTTTCACTTGATCTTGTTGATCCTAGGTAAGAAAGATGAGTATACCAGTTGCATTTGCCTGCCAAAATTTCATTCTTCTAAGTTGAAGCATGTGCTTTCAGGAAGACATTGCATTTGGGTGGGTTTCTCTTCATTTTAACCTATAGGAATACATGCATTTGGAACTCTAAATCAAACACTGTTTGTGCTAGCTGCTTGAAGCTTGACTCACTCAATTAGTTCCTGGTGTACTCTCTGTGCTTTGTTCCCTGTTGAAGTGGTCCTAAGTGGAGGCGAGGAACATACGCTTTCCTTAGAAAGCATTTACAGAGCTTCAACAGAGCTCCAAGTTAACTGGAATCTCTGCAAATATTTACTCACCTGATCTTGATGACCCTTGTCAGGAAAGATGAGTATACCAGTTGCACTTAGCTACCCAAATGTCGTTCTTCTAGGTTGAAAAGTTCGTTTGCAGGAACACTTTGAATTTTTAGGTTTCACTTCACTTTTCCTTATAGGGACGTATGCATTTGGACTTATAAATCAAACACGGTTTATGCTAGATGCTTGAAACTGAAACTCACTCAACTAGTTCTCAGTGCGATCTCTATGCTTTGTTTTCTGTTGAAGTAACCCTAAGCAGAGGCCAGGGAAAGAAACTTTCATTGGAAAAAGCATTTGCAGTGATTGCACAGAACTTTGAGTTTCCTGGAATCTCAGCAAATATTTTTTCACCCTAACTTGTTGTTAACTCGACAGGAAAGATAAGTATACCGGTTGCATTTGGCTGCCCAAATTTAGATCTTCTAGGTTGAATAGTTGGTTTGAAGGAATACTTTGAAATTTTAGGTTTCACTTCATTTTCCCCTATAGGGATACATGCACATGGAACTCTAAATCAAACACGGTTTTTGCTGTGTGCTTGTAACTTGACTCATTCAACTAGTTCTCAGTGCACTCTCTATGCATTGTTCCCTGTTGAAGTAGCCCTAAGCAGAGGCAAGGAAAACACACTTTCTTTGGAAAGTATTCACCGAGCTTCCAAAAAACTCAGAGATTACGGAAACCTCAGCAAATATTTTGTCACCCTATCTTGTTGATACTTGGTAGGAAAAAGGTGTATACCAGTTGTGCTTGGCTGCACAAATTTTGTTCTGCTAGGTTGAAGCATTCCTTTGCAGGATGACTTTGAATATTTAGGTTTTACTACATTTTCCCCTCTAGGGATACATGCTTTTGAAAATCTAAATCAAACACGGTTTGTGCTAGCTGCTTGAAACTTGACTCACTGAATGAATTCTCATTGTGCTCTCTACGCTTTGTTACCGGTTTATGTACCCCTAAGCAGAGCAAAGAAAAATAGACTTTCATTTGAACGTGTTTGTAGAGCATCCACAGAACTCAAGAGTTTACTGGACTCTCAGCAAATGTTTTTTCACCCGATCTTGTTGAAACTTGGCAGCAAAAATGAATATATGGGTTGCACATGGCAGCCCAAATTTCGTAATCTTATGTTGAAGAGTTCCTTTGCAGGAACACTTTGAATTTTTAGGTTTAACTTCTTTTTTCCCTATGTGAATACATGCATTTGGAATGCTAAATCAAACACACTTTGTGATACCTGTTTGAAACTTGGCTCACTCAATTAGTTCTCAGTGCACTCTCTATGCATTGTCCCCCGCTGAAGTATCCCCAAGCAGAGGCAAGGAAAATACGCTTTCTTATGTAAGTGTTTGCAGAGCTTCCACAAAACTCCCAAGTTTACTGGAATTTCAGCGAATATTTTTTCACTTGATCTTGTTGATCCTAGGTAAGAAAGATGAGTATACCAGTTGCATTTGCCTGCCAAAATTTCGTTCTTCTAAGTTGAAGCATGTGCTTTCAGGAAGACATTGCATTTGGGGGGGTTTCTCTTCATTTTAACCTATAGGAATACATGCATTTGGAACTCTAAATCAAACACTGTTTGTGCTAGCTGCTTGAAGCTTGACTCACTCAATTAGTTCCTGGTGTACTCTCTGTGCTTTGTTCCCTGTTGAAGTGGTCCTAAGTGGAGGCTAGGAACATATGCTTTCCTTAGAAAGCATTTACAGAGCTTCAACAGAGCTCCAAGATAACTGGAATCTCTGCAAATATTTACTCACCTGATCTTGATGACCCTTGTCAGGAAAGATGAGTATACCAGTTGCACTTAGCTACCCAAATGTCGTTCTTCTAGGTTGAAAAGTTCGTTTGCAGGAACCCTTTGAATTTTTAGGTTTCACTTCACTTTTCCTTATAGGGACGTATGCATTTGGACTTATAAATCAAACACGGTTTATGCTAGCTGCTTGAAACTGAAACTCACTCAACTAGTTCTCAGTGCGATCTCTATGCTTTGTTTTCTGTTGAAGTAACCCTAAGCAGAGGCCAGGGAAAGAAACTTTCATTGGAAAAAGCATTTGCAGTGATTGCACAGATCTTTGAGTTTCCTGGAATCTCAGCAAATATTATTTCACCCTAACTTGTTGTTAACTCGACAGAAAAGATAAGTATACCGGTTGCATTTGGCTGCCCAAATTTAGATCTTCTAGGTTGAATAGTTGGTTTGCAGGAATACTTTGAAATTTTAGGTTTCACTTCATTTTCCCCTATAGGGATACACGCACATGGAACTCTAAATCAAACACGGTTTTTGCTGTGTGCTTGTAACTTGACTCATTCAACTAGTTCTCAGTGCACTCTCTATGCATTGTTCCCTGTTGAAGTAGCCCTAAGCAGAGGCAAGGAAAACACACTTTCTTTGGAAAGTATTCACCGAGCTTCCAAAAAACTCAGAGATTACGGAAACCTCAGCAAATATTTTGTCACCCTATCTTGTTGATACTTGGTAGGAAAAAGGTGTATACCAGTTGCGCTTGGCTGCACACATTTTGTTCTGCTAGGTTGAAGCATTCCTTTGCAGGATGACTTTGAATATTTAGGTTTTACTACATTTTCCTCTCTGGGGATACATGCTTTTGAAAATCTAAATCAAACACGGTTTGTGCTAGCTGCTTGAAACTTGACTCACTGAATGAATTCTCATTGTGCTCTCTACGCTTCATTACCGGTTTATGTACCCTTAAGCAGAGCAAAGAAAAATAGACTTTCATTTGAACGTGTTTGTAGAGCATCCACAGAACTCAAGAGTTTACTGGACTCTCAGCAAATGTTTTTTCACCCGATCTTGTTGAAACTTGGCAGCAAAAATGAGTATATGGGTTGCACTTGGCAGCCCAAATTTCGTAATCTTATGTTGAAGAGTTCCTTTGCAGGAACACTTTGAATTTTTAGGTTTAACTTCTTTTTTCCCTATGTGAATACATGCATTTGGAATGCTAAATCAAACACAGTTTGTGATACCTGTTTGAAACTTGGCTCACTCAATTAGTTCTCAGTGCACTCTCTATGCATTGTCCCCCGCTGAAGTATCCCCAAGCAGAGGCAAGGAAAATACGCTTTCTTATGTAAGTGTTTGCAGAGCTTCCACAAAACTCCCAAGTTTACTGGAATTTCAGCGAATATTTTTTCACTTGATCTTGTTGATCCTAGGTAAGAAAGATGAGTATACCAGTTGCATTTGCCTGCCAAAATTTCGTTCTTCTAAGTTGAAGCATGTGCTTTCAGGAAGACATTGCATTTGGGGGGGTTTCTCTTCATTTTAACCTATAGGAATACATGCATTTGGAACTCTAAATCAAACACTGTTTGTGCTAGCTGCTTGAAGCTTGACTCACTCAATTAGTTCCTGGTGTACTCTCTGTGCTTTGTTCCCTGTTGAAGTGGTCCTAAGTGGAGGCGAGGAACATACACTTTCCTTAGAAAGCATTTACAGAGCTTCAACAGAGCTCCAAGTTAACTGGAATCTCTGCAAATATTTACTCACCTGATCTTGATGACCCTTGTCAGGAAAGATGAGTATACCAGTTGCACTTAGCTACCCAAATGTCGTTCTTCTAGGTTGAAAAGTTCGTTTGCAGGAACACTTTGAATTTTTAGGTTTCCCTTCACTTTGCCTTATAGGGACGTATGCATTTGGACTTATAAATCAAACACGGTTTATGCTAGCTGCTTGAAACTGAAACTCACTCAACTAGTTCTCAGTGCGATCTCTATGCTTTGTTTTCTGTTGAAGTAAACCTAAGCAGAGGCCAGGGAAAGAAACTTTCATTGGAAAAAGCATTTGCAGTGATTGCACAGAACTTTGAGTTTCCTGGAATCTCAGCAAATATTTTTTCACCCTAACTTGTTGTTAACTCGACAGCAAAGATAAGTATACCGGTTGCATTTGGCTGCCCAAATTTAGATCTTCTAGGTTGAATAGTTGGTTTGCAAGAATACTTTGAAATTTTAGGTTTCACTTCATTTTCCCCTATAGGGATACACGTACATGGAACTCTAAATCAAACACGGTTTTTGCTGTGTGCTTGTAACTTGACTCATTCAACTAGTTCTCAGTGCACTCTCTATGCATTGTCCCCCGCTGAAGTATCCCCAAGCAGAGGCAAGGAAAATACGCTTTCTTATGTAAGTGTTTGCAGAGCTTCCACAAAACTCCCAAGTTTACTGGAATTTCAGCGAATATTTTTTCACTTGATCTTGTTGATCCTAGGTAAGAAAGATGAGTATACCAGTTGCATTTGCCTGAAAAAATTTCGTTCTTCTACGTTGAAGCATGTGCTTTCAGGAAGACATTGCATTTGGGGGGGTTTCTCTTCATTTTAACCTATAGGAATACATGCATTTGGAACTCTAAATCAAACACTGTTTGTGCTAGCTGCTTGAAGCTTGACTCACTCAATTAGTTCCTGGTGTACTCTCTGTGCTTTGTTCCCTGTTGAAGTGGTCCTAAGTGGAGGCGAGGAATATACGCTTTCCTTAGAAAGCATTTACAGAGCTTCAACAGAGCTCCAAGTTAACTGGAATCTCTGCAAATATTTACTCACCTGATCTTGATGACCCTTGTCAGGAAAGATGAGTATACCAGTTGCACTTAGCTACCCAAATGTCGTTCTTCTAGGTTGAAAAGTTCGTTTGCAGGAACACTTTGAATTTTTAGGTTTCACTTCACTTTGCCTTATAGGGACGTATGCATTTGGACTTATAAATCAAACACGGTTTATGCTAGCTGCTTGAAACTGAAACTCACTCAACTAGTTCTCAGTGCGATCTCTATGCTTTGTTTTCTGTTGAAGTAACCCTAAGCAGAGGCCAGGGAAAGAAACTTTCATTGGAAAGCATTTGCAGTGATTGCACAGAACTTTGAGTTTCCTGGAATCTCAGCAAATATTTTTTCACCCTAACTTGTTGTTAACTCGACAGGAAAGATAAGTATACCGGTTGCATTTGGCTGCCCAAATTTAGATCTTCTAGGTTGAATAGTTGGTTTGCAGGAATACCTTGAAATTTTAGGTTGCACTTCATTTTCCCCTATAGGGATACACGCACATGGAACTCTAAATCAAACACGGTTTTTGCTGTGTGCTTGTAACTTGACTCATTCAACTAGTTCTCAGTGCACTCTCGATGCATTGTTCCCTGTTGAAGTAGCCCTAAGCAGAGGCAAGGAAAACACACTTTCTTTGGAAAGTATTCACCGAGCTTCCAAAAAACTCAGAGATTACGGAAACCTCAGCAAATATTTTGTCACCCTAACTTGTTGATACTTGGTAGGAAAAAGGTGTATACCAGTTGCGCTTGGCTGCACAAATTTTGTTCTGCTAGGTTGAAGCATTCCTTTGCAGGATGACTTTGAATATTTAGGTTTTACTACATTTTCCCCTCTAGGGATACATGCTTTTGAAAATCTAAATCAAACACGGTTTGTGCTAGCTGCTTGAAACTTGACTCACTGAATGAATTCTCATTGTGCTCTCTACGCTTCGTTACCGGTTTATGTACCCCTAAGCAGAGCAAAGAAAAATAGACTTTCGTTTGAACGTGTTTGTAGAGCATCCACAGAACTCAAGAGTTTACTGGACTCTCAGCAAATGTTTTTTCACCCGATCTTGTTGAAACTTGGCAGCAAAAATGAGTATATGGGTTGCACTTGGCAGCCCAAATTTCGTAATCTTATGTTGAAGAGTTCCTTTGCAGGAACACTTTGAATTTTTAGGTTTAACTTCTTTTTTCCCTATGTGAATACATGCATTTGGAATGCTAAATCAAACACAGTTTGTGATACCTGTTTGAAACTTGGCTCACTCAATTAGTTCTCAGTGCACTCTCTATGCATTGTCCCCCGCTGAAGTATCCCCAAGCAGAGGCAAGGAAAATACGCTTTCTTATGTAAGTGTTTGCAGAGCTTCCACAAAACTCCCAAGTTTACTGGAATTTCAGCGAATATTTTTTCACTTGATCTTGTTGATCCTAGGTAAGAAAGATGAGTATACCAGTTGCATTTGCCTGCCAAAATTTCGTTCTTCTAAGTTGAAGCATGTGCTTTCAGGAAGACATTGCATTTGGGGGGGTTTCTCTTCATTTTAACCTATAGGAATACATGCATTTGGAACTCTAAATCAAACACTGTTTGTGCTAGCTGCTTGAAGCTTGACTCACTCAATTAGTTCCTGGTGTACTCTCTGTGCTTTGTTCCCTGTTGAAGTGGTCCTAAGTGGAGGCGAGGAACATACGCTTTCCTTAGAAAGCATTTACAGAGCTTCAACAGAGCTCCAAGTTAACTGGAATCTCTGCAAATATTTACTCACCTGATCTTGATGACCCTTGTCAGGAAAGATGAGTATACCAGTTGCACTTAGCTACCCAAATGTCGTTCTTCTAGGTTGAAAAGTTCGTTTGCAGGAACACTTTGAATTTTTAGGTTTCACTTCACTTTTCCTTATAGGGACGTATGCATTTGGACTTATAAATCAAACACGGTTTATGCTAGATGCTTGAAACTGAAACTCACTCAACTAGTTCTCAGTGCGATCTCTATGCTTTGTTTTCTGTTGAAGTAACCCTAAGCAGAGGCCAGGGAAAGAAACTTTCATTGGAAAAAGCATTGGCAGTGATTGCACAGAACTTTGAGTTTCCTGGAATCTCAGCAAATATTTTTTTCACCCTAACTTGTTGTTAACTCGACAGGAAAGATGAGTATACCGGTTGCATTTGGCTGCCCAAATTTAGATCTTCTAGGTTGAATAGTTGGTTTGCAGGAATACTTTGAAATTTTAGGTTTCACTTCATTTTCCCCTATAGGGATACATGCACATGGAACTCTAAATCAAACACGGTTTTTGCTGTGTGCTTGTAACTTGACTCATTCAACTAGTTCTCAGTGCACTCTCTATGCATTGTTCCCTGTTGAAGTAGCCCTAAGCAGAGGCAAGGAAAACACACTTTCTTTGGAAAGTATTCACCGAGCTTCCAAAAAACTCAGAGATTACGGAAACCTCAGCAAATATTTTGTCACCCTAGCTTGTTGATACTTGGTAGGAAAAAGGTGTATACCAGTTGTGCTTGGCTGCACAAATTTTGTTCTGCTAGGTTGAAGCATTCCTTTGCAGGATGACTTTGAATATTTAGGTTTTACTACATTTTCCCCTCTAGGGATACATGCTTTTGAAAATCTAAATCAAACACGGTTTGTGCTAGCTGCTTGAAACTTGACTCACTGAATGAATTCTCATTGTGCTCTCTACGCTTTGTTACCGGTTTATGTACCCCTAAGCAGAGCAAAGAAAAATAGACTTTCATTTGAACGTGTTTGTAGAGCATCCACAGAACTCAAGAGTTTACTGGACTCTCAGCAAATGTTTTTTCACCCGATCTTGTTGAAACTTGGCAGCAAAAATGAATATATGGGTTGCACTTGGCAGCCCAAATTTCGTAATCTTATGTTGAAGAGTTCCTTTGCAGGAACACTTTGAATTTTTAGGTTTAACTTCTTTTTTCCCTATGTGAATACATGCATTTGGAATGCTAAATCAAACACACTTTGTGATACCTGTTTGAAACTTGGCTCACTCAATTAGTTCTCAGTGCACTCTCTATGCATTGTCCCCCGCTGAAGTATCCCCAAGCAGAGGCAAGGAAAATACGCTTTCTTATGTAAGTGTTTGCAGAGCTTCCACAAAACTCCCAAGTTTACTGGAATTTCAGCGAATATTTTTTCACTTGATCTTGTTGATCCTAGGTAAGAAAGATGAGTATACCAGTTGCATTTGCCTGCCAAAATTTCGTTCTTCTAAGTTGAAGCATGTGCTTTCAGGAAGACATTGCATTTGGGGGGGTTTCTCTTCATTTTAACCTATAGGAATACATGCATTTGGAACTCTAAATCAAACACTGTTTGTGCTAGCTGCTTGAAGCTTGACTCACTCAATTAGTTCCTGGTGTACTCTCTGTGCTTTGTTCCCTGTTGAAGTGGTCCTAAGTGGAGGCTAGGAACATATGCTTTCCTTAGAAAGCATTTACAGAGCTTCAACAGAGCTCCAAGATAACTGGAATCTCTGCAAATATTTACTCACCTGATCTTGATGACCCTTGTCAGGAAAGATGAGTATACCAGTTGCACTTAGCTACCCAAATGTCGTTCTTCTAGGTTGAAAAGTTCGTTTGCAGGAACCCTTTGAATTTTTAGGTTTCACTTCACTTTTCCTTATAGGGACGTATGCATTTGGACTTATAAATCAAACACGGTTTATGCTAGCTGCTTGAAACTGAAACTCACTCAACTAGTTCTCAGTGCGATCTCTATGCTTTGTTTTCTGTTGAAGTAACCCTAAGCAGAGGCCAGGGAAAGAAACTTTCATTGGAAAAAGCATTTGCAGTGATTGCACAGATCTTTGAGTTTCCTGGAATCTCAGCAAATATTATTTCACCCTAACTTGTTGTTAACTCGACAGAAAAGATAAGTATACCGGTTGCATTTGGCTGCCCAAATTTAGATCTTCTAGGTTGAATAGTTGGTTTGCAGGAATACTTTGAAATTTTAGGTTTCACTTCATTTTCCCCTATAGGGATACACGCACATGGAACTCTAAATCAAACACGGTTTTTGCTGTGTGCTTGTAACTTGACTCATTCAACTAGTTCTCAGTGCACTCTCTATGCATTGTTCCCTGTTGAAGTAGCCCTAAGCAGAGGCAAGGAAAACACACTTTCTTTGGAAAGTATTCACCGAGCTTCCAAAAAACTCAGAGATTACGGAAACCTCAGCAAATATTTTGTCACCCTATCTTGTTGATACTTGGTAGGAAAAAGGTGTATACCAGTTGCGCTTGGCTGCACACATTTTGTTCTACTAGGTTGAAGCATTCCTTTGCAGGATGACTTTGAATATTTAGGTTTTACTACATTTTCCTCTCTAGGGATACATGCTTTTGAAAATCTAAATCAAACACGGTTTGTGCTAGCTGCTTGAAACTTGACTCACTGAATGAATTCTCATTGTGCTCTCTACGCTTCATTACCGGTTTATGTACCCTTAAGCAGAGCAAAGAAAAATAGACTTTCATTTGAACGTGTTTGTAGAGCATCCACAGAACTCAAGAGTTTACTGGACTCTCAGCAAATGTTTTTTCACCCGATCTTGTTGAAACTTGGCAGCAAAAATGAGTATATGGGTTGCACTTGGCAGCCCAAATTTCGTAATCTTATGTTGAAGAGTTCCTTTGCAGGAACACTTTGAATTTTTAGGTTTAACTTCTTTTTTCCCTATGTGAATACATGCATTTGGAATGCTAAATCAAACACAGTTTGTGATACCTGTTTGAAACTTGGCTCACTCAATTAGTTCTCAGTGCACTCTCTATGCATTGTCCCCCGCTGAAGTATCCCCAAGCAGAGGCAAGGAAAATACGCTTTCTTATGTAAGTGTTTGCAGAGCTTCCACAAAACTCCCAAGTTTACTGGAATTTCAGCGAATATTTTTTCACTTGATCTTGTTGATCCTAGGTAAGAAAGATGAGTATACCAGTTGCATTTGCCTGCCAAAATTTCGTTCTTCTAAGTTGAAGCATGTGCTTTCAGGAAGACATTGCATTTGGGGGGGTTTCTCTTCATTTTAACCTATAGGAATACATGCATTTGGAACTCTAAATCAAACACTGTTTGTGCTAGCTGCTTGAAGCTTGACTCACTCAATTAGTTCCTGGTGTACTCTCTGTGCTTTGTTCCCTGTTGAAGTGGTCCTAAGTGGAGGCGAGGAACATACACTTTCCTTAGAAAGCATTTACAGAGCTTCAACAGAGCTCCAAGTTAACTGGAATCTCTGCAAATATTTACTCACCTGATCTTGATGACCCTTGTCAGGAAAGATGAGTATACCAGTTGCACTTAGCTACCCAAATGTCGTTCTTCTAGGTTGAAAAGTTCGTTTGCAGGAACACTTTGAATTTTTAGGTTTCCCTTCACTTTTCCTTATAGGGACGTATGCATTTGGACTTATAAATCAAACACGGTTTATGCTAGCTGCTTGAAACTGAAACTCACTCAACTAGTTCTCAGTGCGATCTCTATGCTTTGTTTTCTGTTGAAGTAAACCTAAGCAGAGGCCAGGGAAAGAAACTTTCATTGGAAAAAGCATTTGCAGTGATTGCACAGAACTTTGAGTTTCCTGGAATCTCAGCAAATATTTTTTCACCCTAACTTGTTGTTAACTCGACAGGAAAGATAAGTATACCGGTTGCATTTGGCTGCCCAAATTTAGATCTTCTAGGTTGAATAGTTGGTTTGCAAGAATACTTTGAAATTTTAGGTTTCACTTCATTTTCCCCTATAGGGATACACGTACATGGAACTCTAAATCAAACACGGTTTTTGCTGTGTGCTTGTAACTTGACTCATTCAACTAGTTCTCAGTGCACTCTCTATGCATTGTCCCCCGCTGAAGTATCCCCAAGCAGAGGCAAGGAAAATACGCTTTCTTATGTAAGTGTTTGCAGAGCTTCCACAAAACTCCCAAGTTTACTGGAATTTCAGCGAATATTTTTTCACTTGATCTTGTTGATCCTAGGTAAGAAAGATGAGTATACCAGTTGCATTTGCCTGAAAAAATTTCGTTCTTCTACGTTGAAGCATGTGCTTTCAGGAAGACATTGCATTTGGGGGGGTTTCTCTTCATTTTAACCTATAGGAATACATGCATTTGGAACTCTAAATCAAACACTGTTTGTGCTAGCTGCTTGAAGCTTGACTCACTCAATTAGTTCCTGGTGTACTCTCTGTGCTTTGTTCCCTGTTGAAGTGGTCCTAAGTGGAGGCGAGGAATATACGCTTTCCTTAGAAAGCATTTACAGAGCTTCAACAGAGCTCCAAGTTAACTGGAATCTCTGCAAATATTTACTCACCTGATCTTGATGACCCTTGTCAGGAAAGATGAGTATACCAGTTGCACTTAGCTACCCAAATGTCGTTCTTCTAGGTTGAAAAGTTCGTTTGCAGGAACACTTTGAATTTTTAGGTTTCACTTCACTTTGCCTTATAGGGACGTATGCATTTGGACTTATAAATCAAACACGGTTTATGCTAGCTGCTTGAAACTGAAACTCACTCAACTAGTTCTCAGTGCAATCTCTATGCTTTGTTTTCTGTTGAAGTAACCCTAAGCAGAGGCCAGGGAAAGAAACTTTCATTGGAAAGCATTTGCAGTGATTGCACAGAACTTTGAGTTTCCTGGAATCTCAGCAAATATTTTTTCACCCTAACTTGTTGTTAACTCGACAGGAAAGATAAGTATACCGGTTGCATTTGGCTGCCCAAATTTAGATCTTCTAGGTTGAATAGTTGGTTTGCAGGAATACTTTGAAATTTTAGGTTGCACTTCATTTTCCCCTATAGGGATACATGCACATGGAACTCTAAATCAAACACGGTTTTTGCTGTGTGCTTGTAACTTGACTCATTCAACTAGTTCTCAGTGCACTCTCGATGCATTGTTCCCTGTTGAAGTAGCCCTAAGCAGAGGCAAGGAAAACACACTTTCTTTGGAAAGTATTCACCGAGCTTCCAAAAAACTCAGAGATTACGGAAACCTCAGCAAATATTTTGTCACCCTAACTTGTTGATACTTGGTAGGAAAAAGGTGTATACCAGTTGCGCTTGGCTGCACAAATTTTGTTCTGCTAGGTTGAAGCATTCCTTTGCAGGATGACTTTGAATATTTAGGTTTTACTACATTTTCCCCTCTAGGGATACATGCTTTTGAAAATCTAAATCAAACACGGTTTGTGCTAGCTGCTTGAAACTTGACTCACTGAATGAATTCTCATTGTGCTCTCTACGCTTCGTTACCGGTTTATGTACCCCTAAGAAGAGCAAAGAAAAATTGACTTTCGTTTGAACGTGTTTGTAGAGCATCCACAGAACTCAAGAGTTTACTGGACTCTCAGCAAATGTTTTTTCACCCGATCTTGTTGAAACTTGGCAGCAAAAATGAGTATATGGGTTGCACTTGGCAGCCCAAATTTCGTAATCTTATGTTGAAGAGTTCCTTTGCAGGAACACTTTGAATTTTTAGGTTTAACTTCTTTTTTCCCTATGTGAATACATGCATTTGGAATGCTAAATCAAACACAGTTTGTGATACCTGTTTGAAACTTGGCTCACTCAATTAGTTCTCAGTGCACTCTCTATGCATTGTCCCCCGCTGAAGTATCCCCAAGCAGAGGCAAGGAAAATACGCTTTCTTATGTAAGTGTTTGTAGAGCTTCCACAAAACTCCCAAGTTTACTGGAATTTCAGCGAATATTTTTTCACTTGATCTTGTTGATCCTAGGTAAGAAAGATGAGTATACCAGTTGCATTTGCCTGCCAAAATTTCGTTCTTCTAAGTTGAAGCATGTGCTTTCAGGAAGACATTGCATTTGGGGGGGTTTCTCTTCATTTTAACCTATAGGAATACATGCATTTGGAACTCTAAATCAAACACTGTTTGTGCTAGCTGCTTGAAGCTTGACTCACTCAATTAGTTCCTGGTGTACTCTCTGTGCTTTGTTCCCTGTTGAAGTGGTCCTAAGTGGAGGCGAGGAACATACGCTTTCCTTAGAAAGCATTTACAGAGCTTCAACAGAGCTCCAAGTTAACTGGAATCTCTGCAAATATTTACTCACCTGATCTTGATGACCCTTGTCAGGAAAGATGAGTATACCAGTTGCACTTAGCTACCCAAATGTCGTTCTTCTAGGTTGAAAAGTTCGTTTGCAGGAACACTTTGAATTTTTAGGTTTCACTTCACTTTGCCTTATAGGGACGTATGCATTTGGACTTATAAATCAAACACGGTTTATGCTAGCTGCTTGAAACTGAAACTCACTCAACTAGTTCTCAGTGCGATCTCTATGCTTTGTTTTCTGTTGAAGTAACCCTAAGCAGAGGCCAGGGAAAGAAACTTTCATTGGAAAAAGCATTTGCAGTGATTGCACAGAACTTTGAGTTTCCTGGAATCTCAGCAAATATTTTTTCACCCTAACTTGTTGTTAACTCGACAGGAAAGATAAGTATACCGGTTGCATTTGGCTGCCCAAATTTAGATCTTCTAGGTTGAATAGTTGGTTTGCAGGAATACTTTGAAATTTGAGGTTTCACTTCATTTTCCCCTATAGGGATACATGCACATGGAACTCTAAATCAAACACGGTTTTGGCTGTGTGCTTGTAACTTGACTCATTCAACTAGTTCTCAGTGCACTCTCTGTGCATTGTTCCCTGTTGAAGTAGCCCTAAGCAGAGGCAAGGAAAACACACTTTCTTTGGAAAGTATTCACCGAGCTTCCAAAAAACTCAGAGATTACGGAAACCTCAGCAAATATTTTGTCACCCTAGCTTGTTGATACTTGGTAGGAAAAAGGTGTATACCAGTTGCGCTTGGCTGCACACATTTTGTTCTGCTAGGTTGAAGCATTCCTTGGCAGGATGACTTTGAATATTTAGGTTTTACTACATTTTCCCCTCTAGGGATACATGCTTTTGAAAATCTAAATCAAACACGGTTTGTGCTAGCTGCTTGAAACTTGACTCACTGAATGAATTCTCATTGTGCTCTCTACGCTTCGTTACCAGTTTATGTACCCTTAAGCAGAGCAAAGAAAAATAGACTTTCATTTGAACGTGTTTATAGAGCATCCACAGAACTCAAGAGTTTACTGGACTCTCAGCAAATGTTTTTTCACCCGATCTTGTTGAAACTTGGCAGCAAAAATGAGTATATGGGTTGCACTTGGCAGCCCAAATTTCGTAATCTTATGTTGAAGAGTTCCTTTGCAGGAACACTTTGAATTTTTAGGTTTAACTTCTTTTTTCCCTATGTGAATACATGCATTTGGAATGCTAAATCAAACACAGTTTGTGATACCTGTTTGAAACTTGGCTCACTCAATCAGTTCTCAGTGCACTCTCTATGCATTGTCCCCCGCTGAAGTATCCCCAAGCAGAGGCAAGGAAAATACGCTTTCTTATGTAAGTGTTTGCAGAGCTTCCACAAAACTCCCAAGTTTACTGGAATTTCAGCGAATATTTTTTCACTTGAGCTTGTTGATCCTAGGTAAGAAAGATGAGTATACCAGTTGCATTTGCCTGCCAAAATTTCGTTCTTCTAAGTTGAAGCATGTGCTTTCAGGAAGACATTGCATTTGGGGGGGTTTCTCTTCATTTTAACCTATAGGAATACATGCATTTGGAACTCTAAATCAAACACTGTTTGTGCTAGCTGCTTGAAGCTTGACTCACTCAGTTAGTTCCTGGTGTACTCTCTGTGCTTTGTTCCCTGTTGAAGTGGTCCTAAGTGGAGGCGAGGAACATACGCTTTCCTTAGAAAGCATTTACAGAGCTTCAACAGAGCTCCAAGTTAACTGGAATCTCTGCAAATATTTACTCACCCGATCTTGATGACCCTTGTCAGGAAAGATGAGTATACCAGTTGCACTTAGCTACCCAAATGTCGTTCTTCTAGGTTGAAAAGTTCGTTTGCAGGAACACTTTGAATTTTTAGGTTTCACTTCACTTTGCCTTATAGGGACGTATGCATTTGGACTTATAAATCAAACACGGTTTATGCTAGCTGCTTGAAACTGAAACTCACTCAACTAGTTCTCAGTGCGATCTCTATGCTTTGTTTTCTGTTGAAGTAACCCTAAGCAGAGGCCAGGGAAAGAAACTTTCATTGGAAAAAGCATTTGCAGTGATTGCACAGAACTTTGAGTTTCCTGGAATCTCAGCAAATATTTTTTCACCCTAACTTGTTGTTAACTCGACAGGAAAGATAAGTATACCGGTTGCATTTGGCTGCCCAAATTTAGATCTTCTAGGTTGAATAGTTGGTTTGCAGGAATACTTTGAAATTTTAGGTTTCACTTCATTTTCCCCTATAGGGATACATGCACATGGAACTCTAAATCAAACACGGTTTTGGCTGTGTGCTTGTAACTTGACTCATTCAACTAGTTCTCAGTGCACTCTCGATGCATTGTTCCCTGTTGAAGTAGCCCTAAGCAGAGGCAAGGAAAACACACTTTCTTTGGAAAGTATTCACCGAGCTTCCAAAAAACTCAGAGATTACGGAAACCTCAGCAAATATTTTGTCACCCTATCTTGTTGATACTTGGTAGGAAAAAGGTGTATACCAGTTGCGCTTGGCTGCACACATTTTGTTCTGCTAGGTTGAAGCATTCCTTTGCAGGATGACTTTGAATATTTAGGTTTTACTACATTTTCCCCTCTAGGGATACATGCTTTTGAAAATCTAAATCAAACACGGTTTGTGCTAGCTGCTTGAAACTTGACTCACTGAATGAATTCTCATTGTGCTCTCTACGCTTCGTTACCAGTTTATGTACCCCTAAGCAGAGCAATGAAAAATAGACTTTCATTTGAACGTGTTTGTAGAGCATCCACAGAACTCAAGAGTTTACTGGACTCTCAGCAAATGTTTTTTCACCCGATCTTGTTGAAACTTGGCAGCAAAAATGAGTATATGGGTTGCACTTGGCAGCCCAAATTTCGTAATCTTATGTTGAAGAGTTCCTTTGCAGGAACACTTTGAATTTTTAGGTTTAACTTCTTTTTTCCCTATGTGAATACATGCATTTGGAATGCTAAATCAAACACAGTTTGTGATACCTGTTTGAAACTTGGCTCACTCAATCAGTTCTCAGTGCACTCTCTATGCATTGTCCCCCGCTGAAGTATCCCCAAGCAGAGGCAAGGAAAATACGCTTTCTTATGTAAGTGTTTGCAGAGCTTCCACAAAACTCCCAAGTTTACTGGAATTTCAGCGAATATTTTTTCACTTGATCTTGTTGATCCTAGGTAAGAAAGATGAGTATACCAGTTGCATTTGCCTGCCAAAATTTCGTTCTTCTAAGTTGAAGCATGTGCTTTCAGGAAGACATTGCATTTGGGGGGGTTTCTCTTCATTTTAACCTATAGGAATACATGCATTTGGAACTCTAAATCAAACACTGTTTGTGCTAGCTGCTTGAGGCTTGACTCACTCAATTAGTTCCTGGTGTACTCTCTGTGCTTTGTTCCCTGTTGAAGTGGTCCTAAGTGGAGGCGAGGAACATACGCTTTCCTTAGAAAGCATTTACAGAGCTTCAACAGAGCTCCAAGTTAACTGGAATCTCTGCAAATATTTACTCACCTGATCTTGATGACCCTTGTCAGGAAAGATGAGTATACCAGTTGCACTTAGCTACCCAAATGTCGTTCTTCTAGGTTGAAAAGTTCGTTTGCAGGAACACTTTGAATTTTTAGGTTTCACTTCACTTTGCCTTATAGGGACGTATGCATTTGGACTTATAAATCAAACACGGTTTATGCTAGCTGCTTGAAACTGAAACTCACTCAACTAGTTCTCAGTGCGATCTCTATGCTTTGTTTTCTGTTGAAGTAACCCTAAGCAGAGGCCAGGGAAAGAAACTTTCATTGGAAAAAGCATTTGCAGTGATTGCACAGAACTTTGAGTTTCCTGGAATGTCAGCAAATATTTTTTCACCCTAACTTGTTGTTAACTCGACAGGAAAGATAAGTATACCAGTTGCATTTGGCTGCCCAAATTTAGATCTTCTAGGTTGAATAGTTGGTTTGCAGGAATACTTTGCAATTTTAGGTTTCACTTCATTTTCCCCTATAGGGATACATGCACATGGAACTCTAAATCAAACACGGTTTTGGCTGTGTGCTTGTAACTTGACTCATTCAACTAGATCTCAGTGCACTCTCTATGCATTGTTCCCTGTTGAAGTAGCCCTAAGCAGAGGCAAGGAAAACACACTTTCTTTGGAAAGTATTCACCGAGCTTCCAAAAAACTCAGAGATTACGGAAACCTCAGCAAATATTTTGTCACCCTATCTTGTTGATACTTGGTAGGAAAAAGGTGTTTACCAGTTGCGCTTGGCTGCACACATTTTGTTCTGCTAGGTTGAAGCATTCCTTGGCAGGATGACTTTGAATATTTAGGTTTTACTACATTTTCCCCTCTATGGATACATGCTTTTGAAAATCTAAATCAAACACGGTTTGTGCTAGCTGCTTGAAACTTGACTCACTGAATGAATTCTCATTGTGCTCTCTACGCTTTGTTACCGGTTTATGTACCCCTAAGCAGAGCAAAGAAAAATAGACTTTCATTTGAATGTGTTTGTAGAGCATCCACAGAACTCAAGAGTTTACTGGACTCTCAGCAAATGTTTTTTCACCCGATCTTGTTGAAACTTGGCAGCAAAAATGAGTATATGGGTTGCACTTGGCAGCCCAAATTTCGTAATCTTATGTTGAAGAGTTCCTTTGCAGGAACACTTTGAATTTTTAGGTTTAACTTCTTTTTTCCCTATGTGAATACATGCATTTGGAATGCTAAATCAAACACAGTTTGTGATACCTGTTTGAAACTTGGCTCACTCAATCAGTTCTCAGTGCACTCTCTATGCATTGTCCCCCGCTGAAGTATCCCCAAGCAGAGGCAAGGAAAATACGCTTTCTTATGTAAGTGTTTGCAGAGCTTCCACAAAACTCCCAAGTTTACTGGAATTTCAGCGAATATTTTTTCACTTGATCTTGTTGATCCTAGGTAAGAAAGATGAGTATACCAGTTGCATTTGCCTGCCAAAATTTCGTTCTTCTAAGTTGAAGCATGTGCTTTCAGGAAGACATTGCATTTGGGGGGGTTTCTCTTCATTTTAACCTATAGGAATACATGCATTTGGAACTCTAAATCAAACACTGTTTGTGCTAGCTGCTTGAAGCTTGACTCACTCAGTTAGTTCCTGGTGTACTCTCTGTGCTTTGTTCCCTGTTGAAGTGATCCTAAGTGGAGGCGAGGAACATACGCTTTCCTTAGAAAGCATTTACAGAGCTTCAACAGAGCTCCAAGTTAACTGGAATCTCTGCAAATATTTACTCACCCGATCTTGATGACCCTTGTCAGGAAAGATGAGTATACCAGTTGCACTTAGCTACCCAAATGTCGTTCTTCTAGGTTGAAAAGTTCGTTTGCAGGAACACTTTGAATTTTTAGGTTTCACTTCACTTTGCCTTATAGGGACGTATGCATTTGGACTTATAAATCAAACACGGTTTATGCTAGCTGCTTGAAACTGAAACTCACTCAACTAGTTCTCAGTGCGATCTCTATGCTTTGTTTTCTGTTGAAGTAACCCTAAGCAGAGGCCAGGGAAAGAAACTTTCATTGGAAAAAGCATTTGCAGTGATTGCACAGAACTTTGAGTTTCCTGGAATCTCAGCAAATATTTTTTCACCCTAACTTGTTGTTAACTCGACAGGAAAGATAAGTATACCGGTTGCATTTGGCTGCCCAAATTTAGATCTTCTAGGTTGAATAGTTGGTTTGCAGGAATACTTTGAAATTTTAGGTTTCACTTCATTTTCCCCTATAGGGATACATGCACATGGAACTCTAAATCAAACACGGTTTTGGCTGTGTGCTTGTAACTTGACTCATTCAACTAGTTCTCAGTCCACTCTCGATGCATTGTTCCCTGTTGAAGTAGCCCTAAGCAGAGGCAAGGAAAACACACTTTCTTTGGAAAGTATTCACCGAGCTTCCAAAAAACTCAGAGATTACGGAAACCTCAGCAAATATTTTGTCACCCTAGCTTGTTGATACTTGGTAGGAAAAAGGTGTATACCAGTTGCGCTTGGCTGCACACATTTTGTTCTGCTAGGTTGAAGCATTCCTTTGCAGGATGACTTTGAATATTTAGGTTTTACTACATTTTCCCCTCTAGGGATACATGCTTTTGAAAATCTAAATCAAACACGGTTTGTGCTAGCTGCTTGAAACTTGACTCACTGAATGAATTCTCATTGTGCTCTCTACGCTTCGTTACCAGTTTATGTACCCCTAAGCAGAGCAATGAAAAATAGACTTTCATTTGAACGTGTTTGTAGAGCATCCACAGAACTCAAGAGTTTACTGGACTCTCAGCAAATGTTTTTTCACCCGATCTTGTTGAAACTTGGCAGCAAAAATGAGTATATGGGTTGCACTTGGCAGCCCAAATTTCGTAATCTTATGTTGAAGAGTTCCTTTGCAGGAACACTTTGAATTTTTAGGTTTAACTTCTTTTTTCCCTATGTGAATACATGCATTTGGAATGCTAAATCAAACACAGTTTGTGATACCTGTTTGAAACTTGGCTCACTCAATCAGTTCTCAGTGCACTCTCTATGCATTGTCCCCCGCTGAAGTATCCCCAAGCAGAGGCAAGGAAAATACGCTTTCTTATGTAAGTGTTTGCAGAGCTTCCACAAAACTCCCAAGTTTACTGGAATTTCAGCGAATATTTTTTCACTTGATCTTGTTGATCCTAGGTAAGAAAGATGAGTATACCAGTTGCATTTGCCTGCCAAAATTTCGTTCTTCTAAGTTGAAGCATGTGCTTTCAGGAAGACATTGCATTTGGGGGGGTTTCTCTTCATTTTAACCTATAGGAATACATGCATTTGGAACTCTAAATCAAACACTGTTTGTGCTAGCTGCTTGAGGCTTGACTCACTCAATTAGTTCCTGGTGTACTCTCTGTGCTTTGTTCCCTGTTGAAGTGGTCCTAAGTGGAGGCGAGGAACATACGCTTTCCTTAGAAAGCATTTACAGAGCTTCAACAGAGCTCCAAGTTAACTGGAATCTCTGCAAATATTTACTCACCTGATCTTGATGACCCTTGTCAGGAAAGATGAGTATACCAGTTGCACTTAGCTACCCAAATGTCGTTCTTCTAGGTTGAAAAGTTCGTTTGCAGGAACACTTTGAATTTTTAGGTTTCACTTCACTTTGCCTTATAGGGACGTATGCATTTGGACTTATAAATCAAACACGGTTTATGCTAGCTGCTTGAAACTGAAACTCACTCAACTAGTTCTCAGTGCGATCTCTATGCTTTGTTTTCTGTTGAAGTAACCCTAAGCAGAGGCCAGGGAAAGAAACTTTCATTGGAAAAAGCATTTGCAGTGATTGCACAGAACTTTGAGTTTCCTGGAATGTCAGCAAATATTTTTTCACCCTAACTTGTTGTTAACTCGACAGGAAAGATAAGTATACCGGTTGCATTTGGCTGCCCAAATTTAGATCTTCTAGGTTGAATAGTTGGTTTGCAGGAATACTTTGCAATTTTAGGTTTCACTTCATTTTCCCCTATAGGGATACATGCACATGGAACTCTAAATCAAACACGGTTTTGGCTGTGTGCTTGTAACTTGACTCATTCAACTAGATCTCAGTGCACTCTCTATGCATTGTTCCCTGTTGAAGTAGCCCTAAGCAGAGGCAAGGAAAACACACTTTCTTTGGAAAGTATTCACCGAGCTTCCAAAAAACTCAGAGATTACGGAAACCTCAGCAAATATTTTGTCACCCTATCTTGTTGATACTTGGTAGGAAAAAGGTGTTTACCAGTTGCGCTTGGCTGCACACATTTTGTTCTGCTAGGTTGAAGCATTCCTTGGCAGGATGACTTTGAATATTTAGGTTTTACTACATTTTCCCCTCTATGGATACATGCTTTTGAAAATCTAAATCAAACACGGTTTGTGCTAGCTGCTTGAAACTTGACTCACTGAATGAATTCTCATTGTGCTCTCTACGCTTTGTTACCGGTTTATGTACCCCTAAGCAGAGCAAAGAAAAATAGACTTTCATTTGAATGTGTTTGTAGAGCATCCACAGAACTCAAGAGTTTACTGGACTCTCAGCAAATGTTTTTTCACCCGATCTTGTTGAAACTTGGCAGCAAAAATGAGTATATGGGTTGCACTTGGCAGCCCAAATTTCGTAATCTTATGTTGAAGAGTTCCTTTGCAGGAACACTTTGAATTTTTAGGTTTAACTTCTTTTTTCCCTATGTGAATACATGCATTTGGAATGCTAAATCAAACACAGTTTGTGATACCTGTTTGAAACTTGGCTCACTCAATTAGTTCTCAGTGCACTCTCTATGCATTGTCCCCCGCTGAAGTATCCCCAAGCAGAGGCAAGGAAAATACGCTTTCTTATGTAAGTGTTTGCAGAGCTTCCACAAAACTCCCAAGTTTACTGGAATTTCAGCGAATATTTTTTCACTTGATCTTGTTGATCCTAGGTAAGAAAGATGAGTATACCAGTTGCATTTGCCTGCCAAAATTTCGTTCTTCTAAGTTGAAGCATGTGCTTTCAGGAAGACATTGCATTTGGGGGGGTTTCTCTTCATTTTAACCTATAGGAATACATGCATTTGGAACTCTAAATCAAACACTGTTTGTGCTAGATGCTTGAAGCTTGACTCACTCAGTTAGTTCCTGGTGTACTCTCTGTGCTTTGTTCCCTGTTGAAGTGGTCCTAAGTGGAGGCGATGAACATACGCTTTCCTTAGAAAGCATTTACAGAGCTTCAACAGAGCTCCAAGTTAACTGGAATCTCTGCAAATATTTACTCACCTGATCTTGATGACCCTTGTCAGGAAAGATGAGTATACCAGTTGCACTTAGCTACCCAAATGTCGTTCTTCTAGGTTGAAAAGTTCGTTTGCAGGAACACTTTGAATTTTTAGGTTTCACTTCACTTTGCCTTATAGGGACGTATGCATTTGGACTTATAAATCAAACACGGTTTATGCTAGCTGCTTGAAACTGAAACTCACTCAACTAGTTCTCAGTGCGATCTCTATGCTTTGTTTTCTGTTGAAGTAACCCTAAGCAGAGGCCAGGGAAAGAAACTTTCATTGGAAAAAGCATTTGCAGTGATTGCACAGAACTTTGAGTTTCCTGGAATCTCAGCAAATATTTTTTCACCCTAACTTGTTGTTAACTCGACAGGAAAGATAAGTATACCGGTTGCATTTGGCTGCCCAAATTTAGATCTTCTAGGTTGAATAGTTGGTTTGCAGGAATACTTTGAAATTTTAGGTTTCACTTCATTTTCCCCTATAGGGATACATGCACATGGAACTCTAAATCAAACACGGTTTTTGCTGTGTGCTTGTAACTTGACTCATTCAACTAGTTCTCAGTGCACTCTCTATGCATTGTTCCCTGTTGAAGTAGCCCTAAGCAGAGGCAAGGAAAACACACTTTCTTTGGAAAGTATTCACCGAGCTTCCAAAAAACTCAGAGATTACGGAAACCTCAGCCAATATTTTGTCACCCTATCTTGTTGATACTTGGTAGGAAAAAGGTGTATACCAGTTGCGCTTGGCTGCACACATTTTGTTCTGCTAGGTTGAAGCATTCCTTTGCAGGATGACTTTGAATATTTAGGTTTTACTACATTTTCCCCTCTAGGGATACATGCTTTTGAAAATCTAAATCAAACACGGTTTGTGCTAGCTGCTTGAAACTTGACTCACTGAATGAATTCTCATTGTGCTCTCTACACTTTGTTACCGGTTTATGTACCCCTAAGCAGAGCAAAGAAAAATAGACTTTCATTTGAACGTTTTTGTAGAGCATCCACAGAACTCAAGAGTTTACTGGACTCTCAGCAAATGTTTTTTCACCCGATCTTGTTGAAACTTGGCAGCAAAAATGAGTATATGGGTTGCACTTGGCAGCCCAAATTTCGTAATCTTATGTTGAAGAGTTCCTTTGCAGGAACACTTTGAATTTTTAGGTTTAACTTCTTTTTTCCCTATGTGAATACATGCATTTGGAATGCTAAATCAAACACACTTTGTGATACCTGTTTGAAACTTGGCTCACTCAATTAGTTCTCAGTGCACTCTCTATGCATTGTCCCCCGCTGAAGTAACACAAGCAGAGGCAAGGAAAATACGCTTTCTTATGTAAGTGTTTGCAGAGCTTCCACAAAACTCCCAAGTTTACTGGAATTTCAGCGAATATTTTTTCACTTGATCTTGTTGATCCTAGGTAAGAAAGATGAGTATACCAGTTGCATTTGCCTGCCAAAATTTCGTTCTTCTAAGTTGAAGCATGTGCTTTCAGGAAGACATTGCATGTGGGGGGGTTTCTCTTCATTTTAACCTATAGGAATACATGCATTTGGAACTCTAAATCAAACACTGTTTGTGCTAGCTGCTTGAAGCTTGACTCACTCAATTAGTTCCTGGTGTACTCTCTGTGCTTTGTTCCCTGTTGAAGTGGTCCTAAGTGGAGGCGAGGAACATACGCTTTCCTTAGAAAGCATTTACAGAGCTTCAACAGAGCTCCAAGTTAACTGGAATCTCTGCAAATATTTACTCACCTGATCTTGATGACCCTTGTCAGGAAAGATGAGTATACCAGTTGCACTTAGCTACCCAAATGTCGTTCTTCTAGGTTGAAAAGTTCGTTTGCAGGAACACTTTGAATTTTTAGGTTTCACTTCACTTTGCCTTATAGGGACGTATGCATTTGGACTTATAAATCAAACACGGTTTATGCTAGCTGCTTGAAACTGAAACTCACTCAACTAGTTCTCAGTGCGATCTCTATGCTTTGTTTTCTGTTGAAGTAACCCTAAGCAGAGGCCAGGGAAAGAAACTTTCATTGGAAAAAGCATTTGCAGTGATTGCACAGAACTTTGAGTTTCCTGGAATCTCAGCAAATATTTTTTCACCCTAACTTGTTGTTAACTCGACAGGAAAGATAAGTATACCGGTTGCATTTGGCTGCCCAAATTTAGATGTTCTAGGTTGAATAGTTGGTTTGCAGGAATACTTTGAAATTTTAGGTTTCACTTCATTTTCCCCTATAGGGATACATGCACATGGAACTCTAAATCAAACACGGTTTTGGCTGTGTGCTTGTAACTTGACTCATTCAACTAGTTCTCAGTGCACTCTCTATGCATTGTTCCCTGTTGAAGTAGCCCTAAGCAGAGGCAAGGAAAACACACTTTCTTTGGAAAGTATTCACCGAGCTTACAAAAAACTCAGAGATTACGGAAACCTCAGCCAATATTTTGTCACCCTATCTTGTTGATACTTGGTAGGAAAAAGGTGTTTACCAGTTGCGCTTGGCTGCACACATTTTGTTCTGCTAGGTTGAAGCATTCCTTGGCAGGATGACTTTGAATATTTAGGTTTTACTACATTTTCCCATCTAGGGATACATGCTTTTGAAAATCTAAATCAAACACGGTTTGTGCTAGCTGCTTGAAACTTGAGTCACTGAATGAATTCTCATTGTGCTCTCTACGCTTTGTTACCGGTTTATGTACCCCTAAGCAGAGCAAAGAAAAATAGACTTTCATTTGAACGTGTTTGTAGAGCATCCACAGAACTCAAGAGTTTACTGGACTCTCAGCAAATGTTTTTTCACCCGATCTTGTTGAAACTTGGCAGCAAAAATGAGTATATGGGTTGCACTTGGCAGCCCAAATTTCGTAATCTTATGTTGAAGAGTTCCTTTGCCGGAACACTTTGAATTTTTAGGTTTAACTTCTTTTTTCCCTATGTGAATACATGCATTTGGAATGCTAAATCAAACACAGTTTGTGATACCTGTTTGAAACTTGGCTCACTCAATTAGTTCTCAGTGCACTCTCTATGCATTGTCCCCCGCTGAAGTATCCCCAAGCAGAGGCAAGGAAAATACGCTTTCTTATGTAAGTGTTTGCAGAGCTTCCACAAAACTCCCAAGTTGACTGGAATTTCAGCGAATATTTTTTCACTTGATCTTGTTGATCCTAGGTAAGAAAGATGAGTATACCAGTTGCATTTGCCTGCCAAAATTTCGTTCTTCTAAGTTGAAGCATGTGCTTTCAGGAAGACATTGCATTTGGGGGGGTTTCTCTTCATTTTAACCTATAGGAATACATGCATTTGGAACTCTAAATCAAACACTGTTTGTGCTAGCTGCTTGAAGCTTGACTCACTCAATTAGTTCCTGGTGTACTCTCTGTGCTTTGTTCCCTGTTGAAGTGGTCCTAAGTGGAGGCGAGGAACATACGCTTTCCTTAGAAAGCATTTACAGAGCTTCAACAGAGCTCCAAGTTAACTGGAATCTCTGCAAATATTTACTCACCTGATCTTGATGACCCTTGTCAGGAAAGATGAGTATACCAGTTGCACTTAGCTACCCAAATGTCGTTCTTCTAGGTTGAAAAGTTCGTTTGCAGGAACACTTTGAATTTTTAGGTTTCACTTCACTTTGCCTTATAGGGACGTATGCATTTGGACTTATAAATCAAACACGGTTTATGCTAGCTGCTTGAAACTGAAACTCACTCAACTAGTTCTCAGTGCGATCTCTATGCTTTGTTTTCTGTTGAAGTAACCCTAAGCAGAGGCCAGGGAAAGAAACTTTCATTGGAAAAAGCATTTGCAGTGATTGCACAGAACTTTGAGTTTCCTGGAATCTCAGCAAATATTTTTTCACCCTAACTTGTTGTTAACTCGACAGGAAAGATAAGTATACCGGTTGCATTTGGCTGCCCAAATTTAGATCTTCTAGGTTGAATAGTTGGTTTGCAGGAATACTTTGAAATTTTAGGTTTCACTTCATTTTCCCCTATAGGGATACATGCACATGGAACTCTAAATCAAACACGGTTTTTGCTGTGTGCTTGTAACTTGACTCATTCAACTAGTTCTCAGTGCACTCTCTATGCATTGTTCCCTGTTGAAGTAGCCCTAAGCAGAGGCAAGGAAAACACACTTTCTTTGGAAAGTATTCACCGAGCTTCCAAAAAACTCAGAGATTACGGAAACCTCAGCAAATATTTTGTCACCCTATCTTGTTGATACTTGGTAGGAAAAAGGTGTTTACCAGTTGCGCTTGGCTGCACACATTTTGTTCTGCTAGGTTGAAGCATTCCTTGGCAGGATAACTTTGAATATTTAGGTTTTACTACATTTTCCCCTCTAGGGATACATGCTTTTGAAAATCTAAATCAAACACGGTTTGTGCTAGCTGCTTGAAACTTGACTCACTGAATGAATTCTCATTGTGCTCTCTACGCTTTGTTACCGGTTTATGTACCCCTAAGCAGAGCAAAGAAAAATAGACTTTCATTTGAACGTGTTTGTAGAGCATCCACAGAACTCAAGAGTTTACTGGACTCTCAGCAAATGTTTTTTCACCCGATCTTGTTGAAACTTGGCAGCAAAAATGAGTATATGGGTTGCACTTGGCAGCCCAAATTTCGTAATCTTATGTTGAAGAGTTCCTTTGCAGGAACACTTTGAATTTTTAGGTTTAACTTCTTTTTTCCCTATGTGAATACATGCATTTGGAATGCTAAATCAAACACAGTTTGTGATACCTGTTTGAAACTTGGCTCACTCAATTAGTTCTCAGTGCACTCTCTATGCATTGTCCCCCGCTGAAGTATCCCCAAGCAGAGGCAAGGAAAATACGCTTTCTTATGTAAGTGTTTGCAGAGCTTCCACAAAACTCCCAAGTTTACTGGAATTTCAGCGAATATTTTTTCACTTGATCTTGTTGATCCTAGGTAAGAAAGATGAGTATACCAGTTGCATTTGCCTGCCAAAATTTCGTTCTTCTAAGTTGAAGCATGTGCTTTCAGGAAGACATTGCATTTGGGGGAGTTTGTCTTCATTTTAACCTATAGGAATACATGCATTTGGAACTCTAAATCAAACACTGTTTGTGCTAGCTGCTTGAAGCTTGACTCACTCAATTAGTTCCTGGTGTACTCTCTGTGCTTTGTTCCCTGTTGAAGTGGTCCTAAGTGGAGGCGAGGAACATACGCTTTCCTTAGAAAGCATTTACAGAGCTTCAACAGAGCTCCAAGTTAACTGGAATCTCTGCAAATATTTACTCACCTGATCTTGATGACCCATGTCAGGAAAGATGAGTATACCAGTTGCACTTAGCTACCCAAATGTCGTTCTTCTAGGTTGAAAAGTTCGTTTGCAGGAACACTTTGAATTTTTAGGTTTCACTTCACTTTTCCTTATAGGGACGTATGCATTTGGACTTATAAATCAAACACGGTTTATGCTAGCTGCTTGAAACTGAAACTCACTCAACTAGTTCTCAGTGCGATCTCTATGCTTTGTTTTCTGTTGAAGTAACCCTAAGCAGAGGCCAGGGAAAGAAACTTTCAATGGAAAAAGCATTTGCAGTGATTCCACAGAACTTTGAGTTTCCTGGAATCTCAGCAAATATTCTTTCACCCTAACTTGTTGTTAACTCGACAGGAAAGATAAGTATACCGGTTGCATTTGGCTGCCCAAATTTAGATCTTCTAGGTTGAATAGTTGGTTTGCAGGAATACTTTGAAATTTTAGGTTTCACTTCATTTTCCCCTATAGGGATACATGCACATGGAACTCTAAATCAAACACGGTTTTTGCTGTGTGCTTGTAACTTGACTCATTCAACTAGTTCTCAGTGCACTCTCTATGCATCGTTCCCTGTTGAAGTAGCCCTAAGCAGAGGCAAGGAAAACACACTTTCTTTGGAAAGTATTCACCGAGCTTCCAAAAAACTCAGAGATTACGGAAACCTCAGCAAATATTTTGTCACCCTATCTTGTTGATACTTGGTAGGAAAAAGGTGTATACCAGTTGCGCTTGGCTGCACACATTTTGTTCTGCTAGGTTGAAGCATTCCTTTGCAGGATGACTTTGAATATTTAGGTTTTACTACATTTTCCCCTCTAGGGATACATGCTTTTGAAAATCTAAATCAAACACGGTTTGTGCTAGCTGCTTGAAACTTGACTCACTGAATGAATTCTCATTGTGCTCTCTATGCTTCGTTACCGGTTTATGTACCCCTAAGCAGAGCAAAGAAAAATAGACTTTCGTTTGAACGTGTTTGTAGAGCATCCACAGAACTCAAGAGTTTACTGGACTCTCAGCAAATGTTTTTTCACCCGATCTTGTTGAAACTTGGCAGCAAAAATGAGTATATGGGTTGCACTTGGCAGCCCATATTTCGTAATCTTATGTTGAAGAGTTCCTTTGCAGGAACACTTTGAATTTTTAGGTTTAACTTCTTTTTTCCCGATGTGAATACATGCATTTGGAATGCTAAGTCAAACACAGTTTGTGATACCTGTTTGAAACTTGGCTCACTCAATTAGTTCTCAGTGCACTCTCTATGCATTGTCCCCCGCTGAAGTATCCCCAAGCAGAGGCAAGGAAAATACGCTTTCTTATGTAAGTGTTTGCAGAGCTTCCACAAAACTCCCAAGTTTACTGGAATTTCAGCGAATATTTTTTCACTTGATCTTGTTGATCCTAGGTAAGAAAGATGAGTATACCAGTTGCATTTGCCTGCCAAAATTTCGTTCTTCTAAGTTGAAGCATGTGCTTTCAGGAAGACATTGCATTTGGGGGGGTTTCTCTTCATTTTAACCTATAGGAATACATGCATTTGGAACTCTAAATCAAACACTGTTTGTGCTAGCTGCTTGAAGCTTGACTCACTCAATTAGTTCCTGGTGTACTCTCTGTGCTTTGTTCCCTGTTGAAGTGGTCCTAAGTGGAGGCGAGGAACATACGCTTTCCTTAGAAAGCATTTACAGAGCTTCAACAGAGCTCCAAGTTAACTGGAATCTCTGCAAATATTTACTCACCTGATCTTGATGACCCTTGTCAGGAAAGATGAGTATACCAGTTGCACTTAGCTACCCAAATGTCGTTCTTCTAGGTTGAAAAGTTCGTTTGCAGGAACACTTTGAATTTTTAGGTTTCACTTCACTTTGCCTTATAGGGACGTATGCATTTGGACTTATAAATCAAACACGGTTTATGCTAGCTGCTTGAAACTGAAACTCACTCAACTAGTTCTCAGTGCGATCTCTATGCTTTGTTTTCTGTTGAAGTAACCCTAAGCAGAGGCCAGGGAAAGAAACTTTCATTGGAAAAAGCATTTGCAGTGATTGCACAGAACTTTGAGTTTCCTGGAATCTCAGCAAATATTTTTTCACCCTAACTTGTTGTTAACTCGACAGGAAAGATAAGTATACCGGTTGCATTTGGCTGCCCAAATTTAGATCTTCTAGGTTGAATAGTTGGTTTGCAGGAATACTTTGAAATTTTAGGTTTCACTTCATTTTCCCCTATAGGGATACATGCACATGGAACTCTAAATCAAACACGGTTTTTGCTGTGTGCTTGTAACTTGACTCATTCAAATAGTTCTCAGTGCACTCTCTATGCATTGTTCCCTGTTGAAGTAGCCCTAAGCAGAGGCAAGGAAAACACACTTTCTTTGGAAAGTATTCACCGAGCTTCCAAAAAACTCAGAGATTACGGAAACCTCAGCAAATATTTTGTCACCCTATCTTGTTGATACTTGGTAGGAAAAAGGTGTATACCAGTTGCGCTTGGCTGCACACATTTTGTTCTGCTAGGTTGAAGCATTCCTTTGCAGGATGACTTTGAATATTTAGGTTTTACTACATTTTCCCCTCTAGGGATACATGCTTTTGAAAATCTAAATCAAACACGGTTTGTGCTAGCTGCTTGAAACTTGACTCACTGAATGAATTCTCATTGTGCTCTCTACTCTTCGTTACCGGTTTATGTACCCCTAAGCAGAGCAAAGAAAAATAGACTTTCATTTGAACGTGTTTGTAGAGCATCCACAGAACTCAAGAGTTTACTGGACTCTCAGCAAATGTTTTTTCACCCGATCTTGTTGAAACTTGGCAGCAAAAATGAGTATATGGGTTGCACTTGGCAGCCCAAATTTCGTAATCTTATGTTGAAGAGTTCCTTTGCAGGAACACTTTGAATTTTTAGGTTTAACTTCTTTTTTCCCGATGTGAATACATGCATTTGGAATGCTAAATCAAACACAGTTTGTGATACCTGTTTGAAACTTGGCTCACTCAATTAGTTCTCAGTGCACTCTCTATGCATTGTCCCCCGCTGAAGTATCCCCAAGCAGAGGCAAGGAAAATACGCTTTCTTATGTAAGTGCATGCAGAGCTTCCACAAAACTCCCAAGTTTACTGGAATTTCAGCGAATATTTTTTCACTTGATCTTGTTGATCCTAGGTAAGAAAGATGAGTATACCAGTTGCATTTGCCTGCCAAAATTTCGTTCTTCTAAATTGAAGCATGTGCTTTCAGGAAGACATTGCATTTGGGGGGGTTTCTCTTCATTTTAACCTTTAGGAATACATGCATTTGGAACTGTAAATCAAACACTGTTTGTGCTAGCTGCTTGAAGCTTGACTCACTCAATTAGTTCCTGGTGTACTCTCTGTGCTTTGTTCCCTGTTGAAGTGGTCCTAAGTGGAGGCGAGGAACATACGCTTTCCTTAGAAAGCATTTACAGAGCTTCAACAGAGCTCCAAGTTAACTGGAATCTCTGCAAATATTTACTCACCTGATCTTGATGAGCCTTGTCAGGAAAGATGAGTATACCAGTTGCACTTAGCTACCCAAATGTCGTTCTTCTAGGTTGAAAAGTTCGTTTGCAGGAACACTTTGAATTTTTAGGTTTCACTTCACTTTGCCTTATAGGGACGTATGCATTTGGACTTATAAATCAAACACGGTTTATGCTAGCTGCTTGAAACTGAAACTCACTCAACTAGTTCTCAGTGCGATCTCTATGCTTTGTTTTCTGTTGAAGTAACCCTAAGCAGAGGCCAGGGAAAGAAACTTTCATTGGAAAAAGCATTTGCAGTAATTGCACAGAACTTTGAGTTTCCTGGAATCTCAGCAAATATTTTTTCACCCTAACTTGTTGTTAACTCGACAGGAAAGATAAGTATACCGGTTGCATTTGGCTGCCCAAATTTAGATCTTCTAGGTTGAATAGTTGGTTTGCAGGAATACTTTGAAATTTTAGGTTTCACTTCATTTTCCCCTATAGGGATACATGCACATGGAACTCTAAATCAAACACGGTTTTTGCTGTGTGCTTGTAACTTGACTCATTCAACTAGTTCTCAGTGCACTCTCGATGCATTGTTCCCTGTTGAAGTAGCCCTAAGCAGAGGCAAAGAAAACACACTTTCTTTGGAAAGTATTCACCGAGCTTCCAAAAAACTCAGAGATTACGGAAACCTCAGCAAATATTTTGTCACCCTATCTTGTTGATACTTGGTAGGAAAAAGGTGTATACCAGTTGCGCTTGGCTACACAAATTTTGTTCTGCTAGGTTGAAGCATTCCTTTGCAGGATGACTTTGAATATTTAGGTTTTACTACATTTTCCCCTCTAGGGATACATGCTTTTGAAAATCTAAATCAAAAACGGTTTGTGCTAGCTGCTTGAAACTTGACTCACTGAATGAATTCTCATTGTGCTCTCTACGCTTCATTACCGGTTTATGTACCCCTAAGCAGAGCAAAGAAAAATAGACTTTCATTTGAACGTGTTTGTAGAGCATCCACAGAACTCAAGAGTTTACTGGACTCTCAGCAAATGTTTTTTCACCCGATCTTGTTGATACTTGGCAGCAAAAATGAGTATATGGGTTGCATTTGGCAGCCCAAATTTCGTAATCTTATGTTGAAGAGTTCCTTTGCAGGAACACTTTGAATTTTTAGGTTTAACTTCTTTTTTCCCGATGTGAATACATACATTTGGAATGCTAAATCAAACACAGTTTGTGATACCTGTTTGAAACTTGGCTCACTCAATTAGTTCTCAGTGCACTCTCTATGCATTGTCCCCCGCTGAAGTATCCCCAAGCAGAGGCAAGGAAAATACGCTTTCTTATGTAAGTGTTTGCAGAGCTTCCACAAAACTCCCAAGTTTACTGGAATTTCAGCGAATATTTTTTCACTTGATCTTGTTGATCCTAGGTAAGAAAGATGAGTATACCAGTTGCATTTGCCTGCCAAAATTTCGTTCTTCTAAGTTGAAGCATGTGCTTTCAGGAAGACATTGCATTTGGGGGGGTTTCTCTTCATTTTAACCTTTAGGAATACATGCATTTGGAACTCTAAATCAAACACAGTTTGTGCTAGCTGCTTGAAGCTTGACTCACTCAATTAGTTCCTGGTGTACTCTCTGTGCTTTGTTCCCTGTTGAAGTGGTCCTAAGTGGAGGCGAGGAACATACGCTTTCCTTAGAAAGCATTTACAGAGCTTCAACAGAGCTCCAAGTTAACTGGAATCTCTGCAAATATTTACTCACCTGATCTTGATGACCCTTGTCAGGAAAGATGAGTATACCAGTTGCACTTAGCTACCCAAATGTCGTTCTTCTAGGTTGAAAAGTTCGTTTGCAGGAACACTTTGAATTTTTAGGTTTCACTTCACTTTGCCTTATAGGGACGTATGCATTTGGACTTATAAATCAAACACGGTTTATGCTAGCTGCTTGAAACTGAAACTCACTCAACTAGTTCTCAGTGCGATCTCTATGCTTTGTTTTCTGTTGAAGTAACCCTAAGCAGAGGCCAGGGAAAGAAACTTTCATTGGAAAAAGCATTTGCAGTGATTGCACAGAACTTTGAGTTTCCTGGAATCTCAGCAAATATTTTTTCACCCTAACTTGTTGTTAACTCGACAGGAAAGATAAGTATACCGGTTGCATTTGGCTGCCCAAATTTAGATCTTCTAGGTTGAATAGTTGGTTTGCAGGAATACTTTGAAATTTTAGGTTTCACTTCATTTTCCCCTATAGGGATACATGCACATGGAACTCTAAATCAAACACGGTTTTTGCTGTGTGCTTGTAACTTGACTCATTCAAATAGTTCTCAGTGCACTCTCTATGCATTGTTCCCTGTTGAAGTAGCCCTAAGCAGAGGCAAGGAAAACACACTTTCTTTGGAAAGTATTCACCGAGCTTCCAAAAAACTCAGAGATTACGGAAACCTCAGCAAATATTTTGTCACCCTATCTTGTTGATACTTGGTAGGAAAAAGGTGTATACCAGTTGCGCTTGGCTGCACACATTTTGTTCTGCTAGGTTGAAGCATTCCTTTGCAGGATGACTTTGAATATTTAGGTTTTACTACATTTTCCCCTCTAGGGATACATGCTTTTGAAAATCTAAATCAAACACGGTTTGTGCTAGCTGCTTGAAACTTGACTCACTGAATGAATTCTCATTGTGCTCTCTACTCTTCGTTACCGGTTTATGTACCCCTAAGCAGAGCAAAGAAAAATAGACTTTCATTTGAACGTGTTTGTAGAGCATCCACAGAACTCAAGAGTTTACTGGACTCTCAGCAAATGTTTTTTCACCCGATCTTGTTGAAACTTGGCAGCAAAAATGAGTATATGGGTTGCACTTGGCAGCCCAAATTTCGTAATCTTATGTTGAAGAGTTCCTGTGCAGGAACACTTTGAATTTTTAGGTTTAACTTCTTTTTTCCCTATGTGAATACATGCATTTGGAATGCTAAATCAAACACAGTTTGTGATACCTGTTTGAAACTTGGCTCACTCAATTAGTTCTCAGTGCACTCTCTATGCATTGTCCCCCGCTGAAGTATCCCCAAGCAGAGGCAAGGAAAATACGCTTTCTTATGTAAGTGTTTCCAGAGCTTCCACAAAACTCCCAAGTTGACTGGAATTTCAGTGAATATTTTTTCACTTGATCTTGTTGATCCTAGGTAAGAAAGATGAGTATACCAGTTGCATTTGCCTGCCAAAATTTCGTTCTTCTAAGTTGAAGCATGTGCTTTCAGGAAGACATTGCATTTGGGGGGGTTTCTCTTCATTTTAACCTATAGGAATACATGCATTTGGAACTCTAAATCAAACACTGTTTGTGCTAGCTGCTTGAAGCTTGACTCACTCAATTAGTTCCTGGTGTACTCTCTGTGCTTTGTTCCCTGTTGAAGTGGTCCTACGTGGAGGCGAGGAACATACGCTTTCCTTAGAAAGCATTTACAGAGCTTCAACAGAGCTCCAAGTTAACTGGAATGTCTGCAAATATTTACTCACCTGATCTTGATGACCCTTGTCAGGAAAGATGAGTATACCAGTTGCACTTAGCTACCCAAATGTCGTTCTTCTAGGTTGAAAAGTTCGTTTGCAGGAACACTTTGAATTTTTAGGTTTCACTTCACTTTGCCTTATAGGGACGTATGCATTTGGACTTATAAATCAAACACGGTTTATGCTAGCTGCTTGAAACTGAAACTCACTCAACTAGTTCTCAGTGCGATCTCTATGCTTTGTTTTCTGTTGAAGTAACCCTAAGCAGAGGCCAGGGAAAGAAACTTTCATTGGAAAAAGCATTTGCAGTGATTGCACAGAACTTTGAGTTTCCTGGAATCTCAGCAAATATTTTTTCACCCTAACTTGTTGTTAACTCGACAGGAAAGATAAGTATACCGGTTGCATTTGGCTGCCCAAATTTAGATCTTCTAGGTTGAATAGTTGGTTTGCAGGAATACTTTGAAATTTTAGGTTTCACTTCATTTTCCCCTATAGGGATACATGCACATGGAACTCTAAATCAAACACGGTTTTTGCTGTGTGCTTGTAACTTGACTCATTCAACTAGTTCTCAGTGCACTCTCGATGCATTGTTCCCTGTTGAAGTAGCCCTAAGCAGAGGCAAGGAAAACACACTTTCTTTGGAAAGTATTCACCGAGCTTCCAAAAAACTCAGAGATTACGGAAACCTCAGCAAATATTTTGTCACCCTATCTTGTTGATACTTGGTAGGAAAAAGGTGTATACCAGTTGCGCTTGGCTGCACACATTTTGTTCTGCTAGGTTGAAGCATTCCTTTGCAGGATGACTTTGAATATTTAGGTTTTACTACATTTTCCCCTCTAGGGATACATGCTTTTGAAAATCTAAATCAAACACGGTTTGTGCTAGCTGCTTGAAACTTGACTCACTGAATGAATTCTCATTGTGCTCTCTACACTTCGTTACCGGTTTATGTACCCCTAAGCAGAGCAAAGAAAAATAGACTTTCGTTTGAACGTGTTTGTAGAGCATCCACAGAACTCAAGAGTTTACTGGACTCTCAGCAAATGTTTTTTCACCCGATCTTGTTGAAACTTGGCAGCAAAAATGAGTATATGGGTTGCACTTGGCAGCCCAAATTTCGTAATCTTATGTTGAAGAGTTCCTTTGCAGGAACACTTTGAATTTTTAGGTTTAACTTCTTTGTTCCCTATGTGAATACATGCATTTGGAATGCTAAATCAAACACAGTTTGTGATACCTGTTTGAAACTTGGCTCACTCAATTAGTTTTCAGTGCACTCTCTATGCATTGTCCCCCGCTGAAGTATCCCCAAGCAGAGGCAAGGAAAATACGCTTTCTTATGTAAGTGTTTGCAGAGCTTCCACAAAACTCCCAAGTGTACTGGAATTTCAGCGAATATTTTTTCACTTGATCTTGTTGATCCTAGGTAAGAACGATGAGTATACCAGTTGCATTTGCCTGCCAAAATTTCGTTCTTCTAAGTTGAAGCATGTGCTTTCAGGAAGACATTGCATTTGGGGGGGTTTCTCTTCATTTTAACCTATAGGAATACATGCATTTGGAACTCTAAATCAAACACTGTTTGTGCTAGCTGCTTGAAGCTTGACTCACTCAATTAGTTCCTGGTGTACTCTCTGTGCTTTGTTCCCTGTTGAAGTGGTCCTAAGTGGAGGCGAGGAACATACGCTTTCCTTAGAAAGCATTTACAGAGCTTCAACAGAGCTCCAAGTTAACTGGAATCTCTGCAAATATTTACTCACCTGATCTTGATGACCCTTGTCAGGAAAGATGAGTATACCAGTTGCACTTAGCTACCCAAATGTCGTTCTTCTAGGTTGAAAAGTTTGTTTGCAGGAACACTTTGAATTTTTAGGTTTCACTTCACTTTGCCTTATAGGGAAGTATGCATTTGGACTTATAAATCAAACACGGTTTATGCTAGCTGCTTGAAACTGAAACTCACTCAACTAGTTCTCAGTGCGATCTCTATGCTTTGTTTTCTGTTGAAGTAACCCTAAGCAGAGGCCAGGGAAAGAAACTTTCATTGGAAAAAGCATTTGCAGTGATTGCACAGAACTTTGAGTTTCCTGGAATCTCAGCAAATATTTTTTCACCCTAACTTGTTGTTAACTCGACAGGAAAGATAAGTACACCGGTTGCATTTGGCTGCCCAAATTTAGATCTTCTAGGTTGAATAGTTGGTTTGCAGGAATACTTTGAAATTTTAGGTTTCACTTCATTTTCCCCTATAGGAATACATGCACATGGAACTCTAAATCAAACACGGTTTTTGCTGTGTGCTTGTAACTTGACTCATTCAACTAGTTCTCAGTGCACTCTCGATGCATTGTTCCCTGTTGAAGTAGCCCTAAGCAGAGGCAAGGAAAACACACTTTCTTTGGAAAGTATTCACCGAGCTTCCAAAAAACTCAGAGATTATGGAAACCTCAGCAAATATTTTGTCACCCTATCTTGTTGATACTTGGTAGGAAAAAGCTGTATACCAGTTGCGCTTGGCTGCACAAATTTTGTTCTGCTAGATTGAAGCATTCCTTTGCAGGATGACTTTGAATATTTAGGTTTTACTACATTTTCCCCTCTAGGGATACATGCTTTTGAAAATCTAAATCAAACACGGTTTGTGCTAGCTGCTTGAAACTTGACTCACTGAATGAATTCTCATTGTGCTCTCTACGCTTCGTTACCGGTTTATGTACCCCTAAGCAGAGCAAAGAAAAATAGACTTTCGTTTGAACGTGTTTGTAGAGCATCCACAGAACTCAAGAGTTTACTGGACTCTCAGCAAATGTTTTTTCACCCGATCTTGTTGAAACTTGGCAGCAAAAATGAGTATATGGGTTGCACTTGGCAGCCCAAATTTCGTAATCTTATGTTGAAGAGTTCCTTTGCAGGAACACTTTGAATTTTTAGGTTTAACTTCTTTGTTCCCGATGTGAATACATGCATTTGGAATGCTAAATCAAACACAGTTTGTGATACCTGTTTGAAACTTGGCTCACTCAATTAGTTCTCAGTGCACTCTCTATGCATTGTCCCCCGCTGAAGTATCCCCAAGCAGAGGCAAGGAAAATACGCTTTCTTATGTAAGTGTTTGCAGAGCTTCCACAAAACTCCCAAGTTTACTGGAATTTCAGCGAATATTTTTTCACTTGATCTTGTTGATCCTAGGTAAGAAAGATGAGTATACCAGTTGCATTTGCCTGCCAAAATTTCGTTCTTCTAAGTTGAAGCATGTGCTTTCAGGAAGACATTGCATTTGGGGGGGTTTCTCTTCATTTTAACCTATAGGAATACATGCATTTGGAACTCTAAATCAAACACTGTTTGTGCTAGCTGCTTGAAGCTTGACTCACTCAATTAGTTCCTGGTGTACTCTCTGTGCTTTGTTCCCTGTTGAAGTGGTCCTAAGTGGAGGCGAGGAACATACGCTTTCCTTAGAAAGCATTTACAGAGCTTCAACAGAGCACCAAGTTAACTGGAATCTCTGCAAATATTTACTCACCTGATCTTGATGACCCATGTCAGGAAAGATGAGTATACCAGTTGCACTTAGCTACCCAAATGTCGTTCTTCTAGGTTGAAAAGTTCGTTTGCAGGAACACTTTGAATTTTTAGGTTTCACTTCACTTTTCCTTATAGGGACGTATGCATTTGGACTTATAAATCAAACACGGTTTATGCTAGCTGCTTGAAACTGAACCTCACTCAACTAGTTCTCAGTGCGATCTCTATGCTTTGTTTTCTGTTGAAGTAACCCTAAGCAGAGGCCAGGGAAAGAAACTTTCATTGGAAAAAGCATTTGCAGTGATTGCACAGAACTTTGAGTTTCCTGGAATCTCAGCAAATATTCTTTCACCCTAACTTGTTGTTAACTCGACAGGAAAGATAAGTATACCGGTTGCATTTGGCTGCCCAAATTTAGATCTTCTAGGTTGAATAGTTGGTTTGCAGGAATACTTTGAAATTTTAGGTTTCACTTCATTTTCCCCTATAGGGATACATGCACATGGAACTCTAAATCAAACACGGTTTTTGCTGTGTGCTTGTAACTTGACTCATTCAACTAGTTCTCAGTGCACTCTCTATGCATTGTTCCCTGTTGAAGTAGCCCTAAGCAGAGGCAAGGAAAACACACTTTCTTTGGAAAGTATTCACCGAGCTTCCAAAAAACTCAGAGATTACGGAAACCTCAGCAAATATTTTGTCACCCTATCTTGTTGATACTTGGTAGGAAAAAGGTGTATACCAGTTGCGCTTGGCTGCACACATTTTGTTCTGCTAGGTTGAAGCCTTCCTTTGAAGGATGACTTTGAATATTTAGGTTTTACTACATTTTCCCCTCTAGGGATACATGCTTTTGAAAATCTAAATCAAACACGGTTTGTGCTAGCTGCTTGAAACTTGACTCACTGAATGAATTCTCATTGTGCTCTCTACGCTTCGTTACCGGTTTATGTACCCCTAAGCAGAGCAAAGAAAAATAGACTTTCGTTTGAACGTGTTTGTAGAGCATCCACAGAACTCAAGAGTTTACTGGACTCTCAGCAAATGTTTTTTCACCCGATCTTGTTGAAACTTGGCAGCAAAAATGAGTATATGGGTTGCACTTGGCAGCCCAAATTTCGTAATCTTATGTTGAAGAGTTCCTTTGCAGGAACACTTTGAATTTTTAGGTTTAACTTCTTTGTTCCCTATGTGAATACAGGCATTTGGAATGCTAAATCAAACACAGTTTGTGATACCTGTTTGAAACTTGGCTCACTCAATTAGTTCTCAGTGCACTCTCTATGCATTGTCCCCCGCTGAAGTATCCCCAAGCAGAGGCAAGGAAAATACGCTTTCTTATGTAAGTGTTTGCAGAGCTTCCACAAAACTCCCAAGTTTACTGGAATTTCAGCGAATATTTTTTCACTTGATCTTGTTGATCCTAGGTAAGAAAGATGAGTATACCAGTTGCATTTGCCTGCCAAAATTTCGTTCTTCTAAGTTGAAGCATGTGCTTTCAGGAAGACATTGCATTTGGCGGGGTTTCTCTTCATTTTAACCTATAGGAATACATGCATTTGGAACTCTAAATCAAACACTGTTTGTGCTAGCTGCTTGAAGCTTGACTCACTCAATTAGTTCCTGGTGTACTCTCTGTGCTTTGCTCCCTGTTGAAGTGGTCCTAAGTGGTTGCGTGGAACATACGCTTTCCTTAGAAAGCATTTACAGAGCTTCAACAGAGCTCCAAGTTAACTGGAATCTCTGCAAATATTTACTCACCTGATCTTGATGACCCTTGTCAGGAAAGATGAGTATACCAGTTGCACTTAGCTACCCAAATGTCGTTCTTCTAGGTTGAAAAGTTCGTTTGCAGGAACACTTTGAATTTTTAGGTTTCACTTCACTTTGCCTTATAGGGACGTATGCATTTGGACTTATAAATCAAACACGGTTTATGTTAGCTGCTTGAAACTGAAACTCACTCAACTAGTTCTCAGTGCGATCTCTATGCTTTGTTTTCTGTTGAAGTAACCCTAAGCAGAGGCCAGGGAAAGAAACTTTCAATGGAAAAAGCATTTGCAGTGATTCCACAGAACTTTGAGTTTCCTGGAATCTCAGCAAATATTCTTTCACCCTAACTTGTTGTTAACTCGACAGGAAAGATAAGTATACCGGTTGCATTTGGCTGCCCAAATTTAGATCTTCTAGGTTGAATAGTTGGTTTGCAGGAATACTTTGAAATTTTAGGTTTCACTTCATTTTCCCCTATAGGGATACATGCACATGGAACTCTAAATCAAACACGGTTTTTGCTGTGTGCTTGTAACTTGACTCATTCAACTAGTTCTCAGTGCACTCTCGATGCATTGTTCCCTGTTGAAGTAGCCCTAAGCAGAGGCAAGGAAAACACACTTTCTTTGGAAAGTATTCACCGAGCTTCCAAAAAACTCAGAGATTACGGAAACCTCAGCCAATATTTTGTCACCCTATCTTGTTGATACTTGGTAGGAAAAAGGTGTATACCAGTTGCGCTTGGCTGCACACATTTTGTTCTGCTAGGTTGAAGCATTCCTTTGCAGGATGACTTTGAATATTTAGGTTTTACTACATTTTCCCCTCTAGGGATACATGCTTTTGAAAATCTAAATCAAACACGGTTTGTGCTAGCTGCTTGAAACTTGACTCACTGAATGAATTCTCATTGTGCTCTCTACGCTTCGTTACCGGATTATGTACCACTAAGCAGAGCAAGGAAAAATAGACTTTCATTTGAACGTGTTTGTAGAGCATCCACAGAACTCAAGAGTTTACTGGACTCTCAGCAAATGTTTTTTCACCCGATCTTGTTGATACTTGGCAGCAAAAATGAGTATATGGGTTGCACTTGGCAGCCCAAATTTCGTAATCTTATGTTGAAGAGTTCCTTTGCAGGAACACTTTGAAATTTTAGGTTTAACTTCTTTTTTCCCTATGTGAATACATGCATTTGGAATGCTAAATCAAACACAGTTTGTGATACCTGTTTGAAACTTGGCTCACTCAATTAGTTCTCAGTGCAGTCTCTATGCATTGTCCCCCACTGAAGTATCCCCAAGCAGAGGCAAGGAAAATACGCTTTCTTATGTAAGTGTTTGCAGAGCTTCCACAAAACTCCCAAGTTTACTGGAATTTCAGCGAATATTTTTTCACTTGATCTTGTTGATCCTAGGTAAGAAAGATGAGTATACCAGTTGCATTTGCCTGCCAAAATTTCGTTCTTCTAAGTTGAAGCATGTGCTTTCAGGAAGACATTGCATTTGGGGGGTTTCTCTTCATTTTAACCTTTAGGAATACATGCATTTGGAACTCTAAATCAAACACTGTTTGTGCTAGCTGCTTGAAGCTTGACTCACTCAGTTAGTTCCTGGTGTACTCTCTGTGCTTTGTTCCCTGTTGAAGTGGTCCTAAGTGGAGGCGAGGAACATACGCTTTCCTTAGAAAGCATTTACAGAGCTTCAACAGAGCTCCAAGTTAACTGGAATCTCTGCAAATATTTACTCACCTGATCTTGATGACCCTTGTCAGGAAAGATGAGTATACCAGTTGCACTTAGCTACCCAAATGTCGTTCTTCTAGGTTGAAAAGTTCATTTGCAGGAACACTTTGAATTTTTAGGTTTCACTTCACTTTTCCTTATAGGGACGTATGCATTTGGACTTATAAATCAAACACGGTTTATGCTAGCTGCTTGAAACTGAAACTCACTCAACTAGTTCTCAGTGCGATCTCTATGCTTTGTTTTCTGTTGAAGTAACCCTAAGCAGAGGCCAGGGAAAGAAACTTTCATTGGAAAAAGCATTTGCAGTGATTGCACAGAACTTTGAGTTTCCTGGAATCTCAGCAAATATTTTTTCACCCTAACTTGTTGTTAACTCGACAGCAAAGATAAGTATACCGGTTGCATTTGGCTGCCCAAATTTAGATCTTCTAGGTTGAATAGTTGGTTTGCAGGAATACTTTGAAATTTGAGGTTTCACTTCATTTTCCCCTATAGGGATACATGCACAGGGAACTCTAAATCAAACACGGTTTTTGCTGTGTGCTTGTAACTTGACTCATTCAACTAGTTCTCAGTGCACTCTCGATGCATTGTTCCCTGTTGAAGTAGCCCTAAGCAGAGGCAAGGAAAACACACTTTCTTTGGAAAGTATTCACCGAGCTTCCAAAAAACTCAGAGATTACGGAAACCTCAGCAAATATTTTGTCACCCTATCTTGTTGATACTTGGTAGGAAAAAGGTGTATACCAGTTTCGCTTGGCTGCACACATTTTGTTCTGCTAGGTTGAAGCATTCCTTTGCAGGATGACTTTGAATATTTAGGTTTTACTACATTTTCCCCTCTAGGGATACATGCTTTTGAAAATCTAAATCAAACACGGTTTGTGCTAGCTGCTTGAAACTTGACTCACTGAATGAATTCTCATTGTGCTCTCTACGCTTCGTTACCGGTTTATGTACCCCTAAGCAGAGCAAAGAAAAATAGACTTTCGTTTGAACGTGTTTGTAGAGCATCCACAGAACTCAAGAGTTTACTGGACTCTCAGCAAATGTTTTTTCACCCGATCTTGTTGAAACTTGGCAGCAAAAATGAGTATATGGGTTGCACTTGGCAGCCCAAATTTCGTAATCTTATGTTGAAGAGTTCCTTTGCAGGAACACTTTGAATTTTTAGGTTTAACTTCTTTGTTCCCTATGTGAATACATGCATTTGGAATGCTAAATCAAACACAGTTTGTGATACCTGTTTGAAACTTGGCTCACTCAATTAGTTCTCAGTGCACTCTCTATGCATTGTCCCCCGCTGAAGTATCCCCAAGCAGAGGCAAGGAAAATACGCTTTCTTATGTAAGTGTTTGCAGAGCTTCCACAAAACTCCCAAGTTTACTGGAATTTCAGCGAATATTTTTTCACTTGATCTTGTTGATCCTAGGTAAGAAAGATGAGTATACCAGTTGCATTTGCCTGCCAAAATTTCGTTCTTCTAAGTTGAAGCATGTGCTTTCAGGAAGACATTGCATTTGGGGGGGGTTTCTCTTCATTTTAACCTATAGGAATACATGCATTTGGAACTCTAAATCAAACACTGTTTGTGCTAGCTGCTTGAAGCTTGACTCACTCAGTTAGTTCCTGGTGTACTCTCTGTGCTTTGTTCCCTGTTGAAGTGGTCCTAAGTGGAGGCGAGGAACATACGCTTTCCTTAGAAAGCATTTACAGAGCTTCAACAGAGCTCCAAGTTAACTGGAATCTCTGCAAATATTTACTCACCTGATCTTGATGACCCTTGTCAGGAAAGATGAGTATACCAGTTGCACTTAGCTACCCAAATGTCGTTCTTCTAGGTTGAAAAGTTCGTTTGCAGGAACACTTTGAATTTTCACGTTTCACTTCACTTTTCCTTATAGGGACGTATGCATTTGGACTTATAAATCAAACACGGTTTATGCTAGCTGCTTGAAACTGAAACTCACTCAACTAGTTCTCAGTGCGATCTCTATGCTTTGTTTTCTGTTGAAGTAACCCTAAGCAGAGGCCAGGGAAAGAAACTTTCATTGGAAAAAGCATTTGCAGTGATTGCACAGAACTTTGAGTTTCCTGGAATCTCAGCAAATATTTTTTCACCCTAACTTGTTGTTAACTCGACAGGAAAGATAAGTATACCGGTTGCATTTGGCTGCCCAAATTTAGATCTTCTAGGTTGAATAGTTGGTTGGCAGGAATACTTTGAAATTTTAGGTTGCACTTCATTTTCCCCTATAGGGATACATGCACAGGGAACTCTAAATCAAACACGGTTTTGGCTGTGTGCTTGTAACTTGACTCATTCAACTAGTTCTCAGTGCACTCTCTATGCATTGTTCCCTGTTGAAGTAGCCCTAAGCAGAGGCAAGGAAAACACACTTTCTTTGGAAAGTATTCACCGAGCTTCCAAAAAACTCAGAGATTACGGAAACCTCAGCCAATATTTTGTCACCCTAGCTTGTTGATACTTGGTAGGAAAAAGGTGTATACCAGTTTCGCTTGGCTGCACACATTTTGTTCTGCTAGGTTGAAGCATTCCTTTGCAGGATGACTTTGAATATTTAGGTTTTACTACATTTTCCCCTCTAGGGATACATGCTTTTGAAAATCTAAATCAAACACGGTTTGTGCTAGCTGCTTGAAACTTGACTCACTGAATGAATTCTCATTGTGCTCTCTACGCTTCGTTACCGGTTTATGTACCCCTAAGCAGAGCAAAGAAAAATAGACTTTCGTTTGAACGTGTTTGTAGAGCATCCACAGAACTCAAGAGTTTACTGGACCCTCAGCAAATGTTTTTTCACCCGATCTTGTTGAAACTTGGCAGCAAAAATTAGTATATGGGTTGCACTTGGCAGCCCAAATTTCGTAATCTTATGTTGAAGAGTTCCTTTGCAGGAACACTTTGAATTTTTAGGTTTAACTTCTTTGTTCCCGATGTGAATACATGCATTTGGAATGCTAAATCAAACACAGTTTGTGATACCTGTTTGAAACTTGGCTCACTCAATTAGTTCTCAGTGCACTCTCTATGCATTGTCCCCCGCTGAAGTATCCCCAAGCAGAGGCAAGGAAAATACGCTTTCTTATGTAAGTGTTTGCAGAGCTTCCACAAAACTCCCAAGTTTACTGGAATTTCAGCGAATATTTTTTCACTTGATCTTGTTGATCCTAGGTAAGAAAGATGAGTATACCAGTTGCATTTGCCTGCCAAAATTTCGTTCTTCTAAGTTGAAGCATGTGCTTTCAGGAAGACATTGCATTTGGGGGGGTTTCTCTTCATTTTAACCTATAGGAATACATGCATTTGGAACTCTAAATCAAACACTGTTTGTGCTAGCTGCTTGAAGCTTGACTCACTCAATTAGTTCCTGGTGTACTCTCTGTGCTTTGTTCCCTGTTGAAGTGGTCCTAAGTGGAGGCGAGGAACATACGCTTTCCTTAGAAAGCATTTACAGAGTTTCAACAGAGCTCCAAGTTAACTGGAATCTCTGCAAATATTTACTCACCTGATCTTGATGACCCTTGTCAGGAAAGATGAGTATACCAGTTGCACTTAGCTACCCAAATGTCGTTCTTCTAGGTTGAAAAGTTCGTTTGCAGGAACACTATGAATTTTCAGGTTTCACTTCACTTTTCCTTATAGGGACGTATGCATTTGGACTTATAAATCAAACACGGTTTATGCTAGCTGCTTGAAACTGAAACTCACTCAACTAGTTCTCAGTGCGATCTCTATGCTTTGTTTTCTGTTGAAGTAACCCTAAGCAGAGGCCAGGGAAAGAAACTTTCATTGGAAAAAGCATTTGCAGTGATTGCACAGAACTTTGAGTTTCCTGGAATCTCAGCAAATATTTTTTCACCCTAACTTGTTGTTAACTCGACAGGAAAGATAAGTATACCGGTTGCATTTGGCTGCCCAAATTTAGATCTTCTAGGTTGAATAGTTGGTTTGCAGGAATACTTTGAAATTTTAGGTTTCACTTCATTTTCCCCTATAGGGATACATGCACATGGAACTCTAAATCAAACACGGTTTTTGCTGTGTGCTTGTAACTTGACTCATTCAACTAGTTCTCAGTGCACTCTCTATGCATTGTTCCCTGTTGAAGTAGCCCTAAGCAGAGGCAAGGAAAACACACTTTCTTTGGAAAGTATTCACCGAGCTTCCAAAAAACTCAGAGATTACGGAAACCTCAGCAAATATTTTGTCACCCTATCTTGTTGATACTTGGTAGGAAAAAGGTGTATACCAGTTGCGCTTGGCTGCACACATTTTGTTCTGCTAGGTTGAAGCATTCATTTGCAGGATGACTTTGAGTATTTAGGTTTTACTACATTTTCCCCTCTAGGGATACATGCTTTTGAAAATCTAAATCAAACACGGTTTGTGCTAGCTGCTTGAAACTTGACTCACAGAATGAATTCTCATTGTGCTCTCTACGCTTCGTTACCGGATTATGTACCCCTAAGCAGAGCAAAGAAAAATAGACTTTCGTTTGAACGTGTTTGTAGAGCATCCACAGAACTCAAGAGTTTACTGGACTCTCAGCAAATGTTTTTTCACCCGATCTTGTTGAAACTTGGCAGCAAAAATGAGTATATGGGTTGCACTTGGCAGCCCAAATTTCGTAATCTTATGTTGAAGAGTTCCTTTGCAGGAACACTTTGAATTTTTAGGTTTAACTTCTTTGTTCCCTATGTGAATACATGCATTTGGAATGCTAAATCAAACACAGTTTGTGATACCTGTTTGAAACTTGGCTCACTCAATTAGTTCTCAGTGCACTCTCTATGCATTGTCCCCCGCTGAAGTATCCCCAAGCAGAGGCAAGGAAAATACGCTTTCTTATGTAAGTGTTTGCAGAGCTTCCACAAAACTCCCAAGTTTACTGGAATTTCAGCGAATATTTTTTTACTTGAGCTTGTTGATCCTAGGTAAGAAAGATGAGTATACCAGTTGCATTTGCCTGCCAAAATTTCGTTCTTCTAAGTTGAAGCATGTGCTTTCAGGAAGACATTGCATTTGGGGGGGTTTCTCTTCATTTTAACCTATAGGAATACATGCATTTGGAACTCTAAATCAAACACTGTTTGTGCTAGCTGCTTGAAGCTTGACTCACTCAATTAGTTCCTGGTGTACTCTCTGTGCTTTGTTCCCTGTTGAAGTGGTCCTAAGTGGTTGCGAGGAACATACGCTTTCCTTAGAAAGCATTTACAGAGCTTCAACAGAGCTCCAAGTTAACTGGAATCTCTGCAAATATTTACTCACCTGATCTTGATGACCCTTGTCAGGAAAGATGAGTATACCAGTTGCACTTAGCTACCCAAATGTCGTTCTTCTAGGTTGAAAAGTTCGTTTGCAGGAACACTTTGAATTTTTAGGTTTCACTTCACTTTTCCTTATAGGGACGTATGCATTTGGACTTATAAATCAAACACGGTTTATGCTAGCTGCTTGAAACTGAAACTCACTCAACTAGTTCTCAGTGCGATCTCTATGCTTTGTTTTCTGTTGAAGTAACCCTAAGCAGAGGCCAGGGAAAGAAACTTTCATTGGAAAAAGCATTTGCAGTGATTGCACAGAACTTTGAGTTTCCTGGAATCTCAGCAAATATTTTTTCACCCTAACTTGTTGTTAACTCGACAGCAAAGATAAGTATACCGGTTGCATTTGGCTGCCCAAATTTAGATCTTCTAGGTTGAATAGTTGGTTTGCAGGAATACTTTGAAATTTTAGGTTTCACTTCATTTTCCCCTATAGGGATACATGCACAGGGAACTCTAAATCAAACACGGTTTTTGCTGTGTGCTTGTAACTTGACTCATTCAACTAGTTCTCAGTGCACTCTCGATGCATTGTTCCCTGTTGAAGTAGCCCTAAGCAGAGGCAAGGAAAACACACTTTCTTTGGAAAGTATTCACCGAGCTTCCAAAAAACTCAGAGATTACGGAAACCTCAGCCAATATTTTGTCACCCTATCTTGTTGATACTTGGTAGGAAAAAGGTGTATACCAGTTGCGCTTGGCTGCACACATTTTGTTCTGCTAGGTTGAAGCATTCCTTTGCAGGATGACTTTGAATATTTAGGTTTTACTACATTTTCCCCTCTAGGGATACATGCTTTTGAAAATCTAAATCAAACACGGTTTGTGCTAGCTGCTTGAAACTTGACTCACTGAATGAATTCTCATTGTGCTCTCTACGCTTCATTACCGGTTTATGTACCCCTAAGCAGAGCAAAGAAAAATAGACTTTCGTTTGAACGTGTTTGTAGAGCATCCACAGAACTCAAGAGTTTACTGGACTCTCAGCAAATGTTTTTTCACCCGATCTTGTTGAAACTTGGCAGCAAAAATGAGTATATGGGTTGCACTTGGCAGCCCAAATTTCGTAATCTTATGTTGAAGAGTTCCTTTGCAGGAACACTTTGAATTTTTAGGTTTAACTTCTTTGTTCCCTATGTGAATACATGCATTTGGAATGCTAAATCTAACACAGTTTGTGATACCTGTTTGAAACTTGGCTCACTCAATTAGTTCTCAGTGCACTCTCTATGCATTGTCCCCCGCTGAAGTATCCCCAAGCAGAGGCAAGGAAAATACGCTTTCTTATGTAAGTGTTTGCAGAGCTTCCACAAAACTCCCAAGTTTACTGGAATTTCAGCGAATATTTTTTCACTTGAGCTTGTTGATCCTAGGTAAGAAAGATGAGTATACCAGTTGCATTTGCCTGCCAAAATTTCGTTCTTCTAAGTTGAAGCATGTGCTTTCAGGAAGACATTGCATTTGGGGGGGTTTCTCTTCATTTTAACCTATAGGAATACATGCATTTGGAACTCTAAATCAAACACTGTTTGTGCTAGCTGCTTGAAGCTTGACTCACTCAATTAGTTCCTGGTGTACTCTCTGTGCTTTGTTCCCTGTTGAAGTGGTCCTAAGTGGAGGCGAGGAACATACGCTTTCCTTAGAAAGCATTTACAGAGCTTCAACAGAGCTCCAAGTTAACTGGAATCTCTGCAAATATTTACTCACCTGATCTTGATGACCCTTGTCAGGAAAGATGAGTATACCAGTTGCACTTAGCTACCCAAATGTCGTTCTTCTAGGTTGAAAAGTTCGTTTGCAGGAACACTTTGAATTTTTAGGTTTCACTTCACTTTTCCTTATAGGGACGTATGCATTTGGACTTATAAATCAAACACGGTTTATGCTAGCTGCTTGAAACTGAAACTCACTCAACTAGTTCTCAGTGCGATCTCTATGCTTTGTTTTCTGTTGAAGTAACCCTAAGCTGAGGCCAGGGAAAGAAACTTTCATTGGAAAAAGCATTTGCAGTGATTGCACAGAACTTTGAGTTTCCTGGAATCTCAGCAAATATTTTTTCACCCTAACTTGTTGTTAACTCGACAGGAAAGATAAGTATACCGGTTGCATTTGGCTGCCCAAATTTAGATCTTCTAGGTTGAATAGTTGGTTTGCAGGAATACTTTGAAATTTTAGGTTTCACTTCATTTTCCCCTATAGGGATACATGCACATGGAACTCTAAATCAAACACGGTTTTTGCTGTGTGCTTGTAACTTGACTCATTCAACTAGTTCTCAGTGCACTCTCTATGCATTGTTCCCTGTTGAAGTAGCCCTAAGCAGAGGCAAGGAAAACACACTTTCTTTGGAAAGTATTCACCGAGCTTCCAAAAAACTCAGAGATTACGGAAACCTCAGCAAATATTTTGTCACCCTATCTTGTTGATACTTGGTAGGAAAAAGGTGTATACCAGTTGCGCTTGGCTGCACACATTTTGTTCTGCTAGGTTGAAGCATTCCTTTGCAGGATGACTTTGAATATTTAGGTTTTACTACATTTTCCCCTCTAGGGATACATGCTTTTGAAAATCTAAATCAAACACGGTTTGTGCTAGCTGCTTGAAACTTGACTCACTGAATGAATTCTCATTGTGCTCTCTATGCTTCGTTACCGGTTTATGTACCCCTAAGCAGAGCAAAGAAAAATAGACTTTCGTTTGAACGTGTTTGTAGAGCATCCACAGAACTCAAGAGTTTACTGGACTCTCAGCAAATGTTTTTTCACCCGATCTTGTTGAAACTTGGCAGCAAAAATGAGTATATGGGTTGCACTTGGCAGCCCAAATTTCGTAATCTTATGTTGAAGAGTTCCTTTGCAGGAACACTTTGAATTTTTAGGTTTAACTTCTTTGTTCCCTATGTGAATACATGCATTTGGAATGCTAAATCAAACACAGTTTGTGATACCTGTTTGAAACTTGGCTCACTCAATTAGTTCTCAGTGCACTCTCTATGCATTGTCCCCCGCTGAAGTATCCCCAAGCAGAGGCAAGGAAAATACGCTTTCTTATGTAAGTGTTTGCAGAGCTTCCACAAAACTCCCAAGTTTACTGGAATTTCAGCGAATATTTTTTCACTTGATCTTGTTGATCCTGGGTAGCATTTGCCTGCCAAAATTTCGTTCTTCTAAGTTGAAGCATGTGCTTTCAGGAAGACATTGCATTTGGGGGTGTTTCACTTCATTTTAACCTATAGGAATACATGCATTTGGAACTCTACATCAAACACTGTTTGTGCTAGCTGCTTGAAGCTTGACTCACTCAATTAGTCCCTGGTGTACTCTCTGTGCTTTTTTCCCTGTTGAAGTGGTCCTAAGTGGAGGCGAGGAACATACGCTTTCCTTAGAAAGCATTTACAGAGCTTCAACAGAGCTCCAAGTTAACTGGAATCTCTGCAAATATTTACTCACCTGATCTTGATGACCCTTGTCAGGAAAGATGAGTATACCAGTTGCACTTAGCTACCCAAATGTCGTTCTTCTAGGTTGAAAAGTTCGTTTGCAGGAACACTTTGAATTTTTAGGTTTCACTTCACTTTGCCTTATAGGGACGTATGCATTTGGACTTATAAATCAAACACGGTTTATGCTAGCAGCTTGAAACTGAAACTCACTCAACTAGTTCTCAGTGCGATCTCTATGCTTTGTTTTCTGTTGAAGTAACCCTAAGCAGAGGCCAGGGAAAGAAACTTTCATTGGAAAGCATTTGCAGTGATTGCACAGAACTTTGAGTTTCCTGGAATCTCAGCAAATATTTTTTCACCCTAACATGTTGTTAACTCGACAGGAAAGATAAGTATACCGGTTGCATTTGGCTGCCCAAATTTAGATCTTCTAGGTTGAATAATTGGTTTGCAGGAATACTTTGAAATTTTAGGTTTCACTTCATTTTCCCCTATAGGGATACATGCACATGAAACTCTAAATCAAACACGGTTTTTGCTGTGTGCTTGTAACTTGACTCATTCAACTAGTTCTCAGTGCACTCTCTATGCAGTGTTCCCTGTTGAAGTAGCCCTAAGCAGAGGCAAGGAAAACACACTTTCTTTGGAAAGTATTCACCGAGCTTCCAAAAAACTCAGAGATTACGGAAACCTCAGCCAATATTTTGTCACCCTATCTTGTTGATACTTGGTAGGAAAAAGGTGTATACCAGTTGCGCTTGGCTGCACAAATTTTGTTCTGCTAGGTTGAAGCATTCCTTTGCAGGATGACTTTGAATATTTAGGTTTTTACTACATTTTCCCCTCTAGGGATACATGCTTTTGAAAATCTAAATCAAACACGGTTTGTGCTAGCTGCTTGAAACTTGACTCACTGAATGAATTCCCATTGTGCTCTCTACGCTTCGTTACCGGTTTATGTACCCCTAAGCAGAGCAAAGAAAAATAGACTTTCTTTTGAACGTGTTTGTAGAGCATCCACAGAACTCAAGAGTTTACTGGACTCTCAGCAAATGTTTTTTCACCCGATCTTGTTGATACTTGGCAGCAAAAATGAGTATATGGGTTGCACTTGGCAGCCCAAATTTCGTAATCTTATGTTGAAGAGTTCCTTTGCAGGAACACTTTGAATTTTTAGGTTTAACTTCTTTGTTCCCTATGTGAATACATGCATTTGGAATGCTAAATCAAACACAGTTTGTGATACCTGTTTGAAACTTGGCTCACTCAATTAGTTCTCAGTGCACTCTCTATGCATTGTCCCCCGCTGAAGTATCCCCAAGCAGAGGCAAGGAAAATACGCTTTCTTATGTAAGTGTTTGCAGAGCTTCCACAAAACTCCCAAGTTTACTGGAATTTCAGCGAATATTTTTTCACTTGATCTTGTTGATCCTAGGTAAGAAAGATGAGTATACCAGTTGCATTTGCCTGCCAAAATTTCGTTCTTCTAAGTTGAAGCATGTGCTTTCAGGAAGACATTGCATTTGGGGGGGTTTCTCTTCATTTTAACCTATAGGAATACATGCATTTGGAACTCTAAATCAAACACTGTTTGTGCTAGCTGCTTGAAGCTTGACTCACTCAATTAGTTCCTGGTGTACTCTCTGTGCTTTGTTCCCTGTTGAAGTGGTCCTAAGTGGAGGCGAGGAACATACGCTTTCCTTAGAAAGCATTTACAGAGCTTCAACAGAGCTCCAAGTTAACTGGAATCTCTGCAAATATTTACTCACCTGATCTTGATGACCCTTGTCAGGAAAGATGAGTATACCAGTTGCACTTAGCTACCCAAATGTCGTTCTTCTAGGTTGAAAAGTTCGTTTGCAGGAACACTTTGAATTTTTAGGTTTCACTTCACTTTGCCTTATAGGGACGTATGCATTTGGACTTATAAATCAAACACGGTTTATGCTAGCAGCTTGAAACTGAAACTCACTCAACTAGTTCTCAGTGCGATCTCTATGCTTTGTTTTCTGTTGAAGTAACCCTAAGCAGAGGCCAGGGAAAGAAACTATCATTGGAAAAAGCATTTGCAGTGATTGCACAGAACTTTGAGTTTCCTGGAATCTCAGCAAATATTTTTTCACCCTAACTTGTTGTTAACTCGACAGGAAAGATAAGTATACCGGTTGCATTTGGCTGCCCAAATTTAGATCTTCTAGGTTGACTAGTTGGTTTTCAGGAATACTTTGTAATTTTAGGTTTCACTTCATTTTCCCCTATAGGGATACATGCATATGGAACTCTAAATCAAACACGGTTTTTGCTGTGTGCTTGTAACTTGACTCATTCAACTAGTTCTCAGTGCACTCTCTATGCATTGTTCCCTGTTGAAGTAGCCCTAAGCAGAGGCAAGGAAAACACACTTTCTTTGGAAAGTATTCACCGAGCTTCCAAAAAACTCAGAGATTACGGAAACCTCAGCAAATATTTTGTCACCCTATCTTGTTGATACTTGGTAGGAAAAAGGTGTATACCAGTTGCGCTTGGCTGCACACATTTTGTTCTGCTAGGTTGAAGCATTCCTTTGCAGGATGACTTTGAATATTGAGGTTTTACTACATTTTCCCCTCTAGGGATACATGCTTTTGAAAATCTAAATCAAACACGGTTTGTGCTGGCTGCTTGAAACTTGACTCACTGAATGAATTCTCATTGTGCTCTCTACGCTTCGTTACCGGTTTATGTACCCCTAAGCAGAGCAAAGAAAAATAGACTTTCGTTTGAACGTGTTTGTAGAGCATCCACAGAACTCAAGAGTTTACTGGACTCTCAGTAAATGTTTTTTCACCCGATCTTGTTGAAACTTGGCAGCAAAAATGAGTATATGGGTTGCACTTGGCAGCCCAAATTTCGTAATCTTATGTTGAAGAGTTCCTTTGCAGGAACACTTTGAATTTTTAGGTTTAACTTCTTTGTTCCCTATGTGAATACATGCATTTGGAATGCTAAATCAAACACAGTTTGTGATACCTGTTTGAAACTTGGCTCACTCAATTAGTTCTCAGTGCACTCTCTATGCATTGTCCCCCGCTGAAGTATCCCCAAGCAGAGGCAAGGAAAATACGCTTTCTTATGTAAGTGTTTGCAGAGCTTCCACAAAACTCCCAAGTTTACTGGAATTTCAGCGAATATTTTTTCACTTGATCTTGTTGATCCTAGGTAAGAAAGATGAGTATACCAGTTGCATTTGCCTGCCAAAATTTCGTTCTTCTAAGTTGAAGCATGTGCTTTCAGGAAGACATTGCATTTGGGGGGGTTTCTCTTCATTTTAACCTATAGGAATACATGCATTTGGAACTCTAAATCAAACACTGTTTGTGCTAGCTGCTTGAAGCTTGACTCACTCAATTAGTTCCTGGTGTACTCTCTGTGCTTTGTTCCCTGTTGAAGTGGTCCTAAGTGGAGGCGAGGAACATACGCTTTCCTTAGAAAGCATTTACAGAGCTTCAACAGAGCTCCAAGTTAACGGGAATCTCTGCAAATATTTACTCACCTGATCTTGATGACCCTTGTCAGGAAAGATGAGTATACCAGTTGCACTTAGCTACCCAAATGTCGTTCTTCTAGGTTGAAAAGTTCGTTTGCAGGAACACTTTGAATTTTTAGGTTTCACTTCACTTTGCCTTATAGGGACGTATGCATTTGGACTTATAAATCAAACACGGTTTATGCTAGCTGCTTGAAACTGAAACTCACTCAACTAGTTCTCAGTGCGATCTCTATGCTTTGTTTTCTGTTGAAGTAACCCTAAGCAGAGGCCAGGGAAAGAAACATTCATTGGAAAAAGCATTTGCAGTGATTGCACAGAACTTTGAGTTTCCTGGAATCTCAGCAAATATTTTTTCACCCTAACTTGTTGTTAACTCGACAGGAAAGATAAGTATACCGGTTGCATTTGGCTTCCCAAATTTAGATCTTCTAGGTTGAATAGTTGGTTTGCAGGAATACTTTGAAATTTTAGGTTTCACTTCATTTTCCCCTATAGGGATACATGCACATGGAACTCTAAATCAAACACGGTTTTTGCTGTGTGCTTGTAACTTGACTCATTCAACTAGTTCTCAGTGCACTCTCTATGCATTGTTCCCTGTTGAAGTAGCCCTAAGCAGAGGCAAGGAAAACACACTTTCTTTGGAAAGTATTCACCGAGCTTCCAAAAAACTCAGAGATTACGGAAACCTCAGCAAATATTTTGTCACCCTATCTTGTTGATACTTGGTAGGAAAAAGGTGTATACCAGTTGCGCTTGGCTGCACACATTTTGTTCTGCTAGGTTGAAGCATTCCTTTGCAGGATGACTTTGAATATTTAGGTTTTACTACATTTTCCCCTCTAGGGATACATGCTTTTGAAAATCTAAATCAAACACGGTTTGTGCTAGCTGCTTGAAACTTGACTCACTGAATGAATTCTCATTGTGCTCTCTACGCTTCGTTACCGGTTTATGTACCCCTAAGCAGAGGAAAGAAAAATAGACTTTCATTTGAACGTGTTTGTAGAGCATCCACAGAACTCAAGAGTTTACTGGACTCTCAGCAAATGTTTTTTCACCCGATCTTGTTGAAACTTGGCAGCAAAAATGAGTATATGGGTTGCACTTGGCAGCCCAAATTTCGTAATCTTATGTTGAAGAGTTCCTTTGCAGGAATACTTTGAATTTTTAGGTTTAACTTCTTTTTTCCCTATGTGAATACATGCATTTGGAATGCTAAATCAAACACAGTTTGTGATACCTGTTTGAAACTTGGCTCACTCAATTAGTTCTCAGTGCACTCTCTATGCATTGTCCCCCGCTGAAGTATCCCCAAGCAGAGGCAAGGAAAATACGCTTTCTTATGTAAGTGTTTGCAGAGCTTCCACAAAACTCCCAAGTTTACTGGAATTTCAGCGAATATTTTTTCACTTGATCTTGTTGATCCTAGGTAAGAAAGATGAGTATACCAGTTGCATTTGCCTGCCAAAATTTCGTTCTTCTAAGTTGAAGCATGTGCTTTCAGGAAGACATTGCATTTGGGGGGGTTTCTCTTCATTTTAACCTATAGGAATACATGCATTTGGAACTCTAAATCAAACACTGTTTGTGCTAGCTGCTTGAAGCTTGACTCACTCAATTAGTTCCTGGTGTACTCTCTGTGCTTTGTTCCCTGTTGAAATGGTCCTAAGTGGAGGCGAGGAACATACGCTTTCCTTAGAAAGCATTTACAGAGCTTCAACAGAGCTCCAAGTTAACTGGAATCTCTGCAAATATTTACTCACCTGATCTTGATGACCCTTGTCAGGAAAGATGAGTATACCAGTTGCACTTAGCTACCCAAATGTCGTTCTTCTAGGTTGAAAAGTTCGTTTGCAGGAACACTTTGAATTTTTAGGTTTCACTTCACTTTTCCTTATAGGGACGTATGCATTTGGACTTATAAATCAAACACGGTTTATGCTAGCTGCTTGAAACTGAAACTCACTCAACTAGTTCTCAGTGCGATCTCTATGCTTTGTTTTCTGTTGAAGTAACCCTAAGCAGAGGCCAGGGAAAGAAACTTTCATTGGAAAAAGCATTTGCAGTGATTGCACAGAACTTTGAGTTTCCTGGAATCTCAGCAAATATTTTTTCACCCTAACTTGTTGTTAACTCGACAGGAAAGATAAGTATACCGGTTGCATTTGGCTGCCCAAATTTAGATCTTCTAGGTTGAATAGTTGGTTGGCAGGAATACTTTGAAATTTGAGGTTTCACTTCATTTTCCCCTATAGGGATACATGCATATGGAACTCTAAATCAAACACGCTTTTTGCTGTGTGCTTGTAACTTGACTCATTCAACTAGTTCTCAGTGCACTCTCTATGCATTGTTCCCTGTTGAAGTAGCCCTAAGCAGAGGCAAGGAAAACACACTTTCTTTGGAAAGTATTCACCGAGCTTCCAAAAAACTCAGAGATTACGGAAACCTCAGCAAATATTTTGTCACCCTATCTTGTTGATACTTGGTAGGAAAAAGGTGTATACCAGTTGCGCTTGGCTGCACACATTTTGTTCTGCTAGGTTGAAGCATTCCTTTGCAGGATGACTTTGAATATTTAGGTTTTACTACATTTTCCCCTCTAGGGATACATGCTTTTGAAAATCTAAATCAAACACGGTTTGTGCTAGCTGCTTGAAACTTGACTCACTGAATGAATTCTCATTGTGCTCTCTTCGCTTCGTTACCGGTTTATGTACCCCTAAGCAGAGCAAAGAAAAATTGACTTTCGTTTGAACGTGTTTGTAGAGCATCCACAGAACTCAAGAGTTTACTGGACTCTCAGCAAATGTTTTTTCACCCGATCTTGTTGAAACTTGGCAGCAAAAATGAGTATATGTGTTGCACTTGGCAGCCCAAATTTCGTAATCTTATGTTGAAGAGTTCCTGTGCAGGAACACTTTGAATTTTTAGGTTTAACTTCTTTTTTCCCTATGTGAATACATGCATTTGGAATGCTAAATCAAACACAGTTTGTGATACCTGTTTGAAACTTGGCTCACTCAATTAGTTCTCAGTGCACTCTCTATGCATTGTCCCCCGCTGAAGTATCCCCAAGCAGAGGCAAGGAAAATACGCTTTCTTATGTAAGTGTTTGCAGAGCTTCCACAAAACTCCCAAGTTTACTGGAATTTCAGCGAATATTTTTTCACTTGATCTTGTTGATCCTAGGTAAGAAAGATGAGTATACCAGTTGCATTTGCCTGCCAAAATTTCGTTCTTCTAAGTTGAAGCATGTGCTTTCAGGAAGACATTGCATTTGGGGGGGTTTCTCTTCATTTTAACCTATAGGAATACATGCATTTGGAACTCTAAATCAAACACTGTTTGTGCTAGCTGCTTGAAGCTTGACTCACTCAATTAGTTCCTGGTGTACTCTCTGTGCTTTGTTCCCTGTTGAAGTGGTCCTAAGTGGAGGCGAGGAACATACGCTTTCCTTAGAAAGCATTTACAGAGCTTCAACAGAGCTCCAAGTTAACTGGAATCTCTGCAAATATTTACTCACCTGATCTTGATGACCCTTGTCAGGAAAGATGAGTATACCAGTTGCACTTAGCTACCCAAATGTCGTTCTTCTAGGTTGAAAAGTTCGTTTGCAGGAACACTTTGAATTTTTAGGTTTCACTTCACTTTTCCTTATAGGGACGTATGCATTTGGACTTATAAATCAAACACGGTTTATGCTAGCTGCTTGAAACTGAAACTCACTCAACTAGTTCTCAGTGCGATCTCTATGCTTTGTTTTCTGTTGAAGTAACCCTAAGCAGAGGCCAGGGAAAGAAACTTTCATTGGAAAAAGCATTTGCAGTGATTGCACAGAACTTTGAGTTTCCTGGAATCTCAGCAAATATTTTTTCACCCTAACTTGTTGTTAACTCGACAGGAAAGATAAGTATACCGGTTGCATTTGGCTTCCCAAATTTAGATCTTCTAGGTTGAATAGTTGGTTTGCAGGAATACTTTGAAATTTTAGGTTTCACTTCATTTTCCCCTATAGGGATACATGCACATGGAACTCTAAATCAAACACGGTTTTTGCTGTGTGCTTGTAACTTGACTCATTCAACTAGTTCTCAGTGCACTCTCTATGCATTGTTCCCTGTTGAAGTAGCCCTAAGCAGAGGCAAGGAAAACACACTTTCTTTGGAAAGTATTCACCGAGCTTCCAAAAAACTCAGAGATTACGGAAACCTCAGCAAATATTTTGTCACCCTATCTTGTTGATACTTGGTAGGAAAAAGGTGTATACCAGTTGCGCTTGGCTGCACACATTTTGTTCTGCTAGGTTGAAGCATTCCTTTGCAGGATGACTTTGAATATTTAGGTTTTACTACATTTTCCCCTCTAGGGATACATGCTTTTGAAAATCTAAATCAAACACGGTTTGTGCTAGCTGCTTGAAACTTGACTCACTGAATGAATTCTCATTGTGCTCTCTACGCTTCGTTACCGGTTTATGTACCCCTAAGCAGAGGAAAGAAAAATAGACTTTCATTTGAACGTGTTTGTAGAGCATCCACAGAACTCAAGAGTTTACTGGACTCTCAGCAAATGTTTTTTCACCCGATCTTGTTGAAACTTGGCAGCAAAAATGAGTATATGGGTTGCACTTGGCAGCCCAAAATTTCGTAATCTTATGTTGAAGAGTTCCTTTGCAGGAATACTTTGAATTTTTAGGTTTAACTTCTTTTTTCCCTATGTGAATACATGCATTTGGAATGCTAAATCAAACACAGTTTGTGATACCTGTTTGAAACTTGGCTCACTCAATTAGTTCTCAGTGCACTCTCTATGCATTGTCCCCCGCTGAAGTATCCCCAAGCAGAGGCAAGGAAAATACGCTTTCTTATGTAAGTGTTTGCAGAGCTTCCACAAAACTCCCAAGTTTACTGGAATTTCAGCGAATATTTTTTCACTTGATCTTGTTGATCCTAGGTAAGAAAGATGAGTATACCAGTTGCATTTGCCTGCCAAAATTTCGTTCTTCTAAGTTGAAGCATGTGCTTTCAGGAAGACATTGCATTTGGGGGGGTTTCTCTTCATTTTAACCTATAGGAATACATGCATTTGGAACTCTAAATCAAACACTGTTTGTGCTAGCTGCTTGAAGCTTGACTCACTCAATTAGTTCCTGGTGTACTCTCTGTGCTTTGTTCCCTGTTGAAATGGTCCTAAGTGGAGGCGAGGAACATACGCTTTCCTTAGAAAGCATTTACAGAGCTTCAACAGAGCTCCAAGTTAACTGGAATCTCTGCAAATATTTACTCACCTGATCTTGATGACCCTTGTCAGGAAAGATGAGTATACCAGTTGCACTTAGCTACCCAAATGTCGTTCTTCTAGGTTGAAAAGTTCGTTTGCAGGAACACTTTGAATTTTTAGGTTTCACTTCACTTTTCCTTATAGGGACGTATGCATTTGGACTTATAAATCAAACACGGTTTATGCTAGCTGCTTGAAACTGAAACTCACTCAACTAGTTCTCAGTGCGATCTCTATGCTTTGTTTTCTGTTGAAGTAACCCTAAGCAGAGGCCAGGGAAAGAAACTTTCATTGGAAAAAGCATTTGCAGTGATTGCACAGAACTTTGAGTTTCCTGGAATCTCAGCAAATATTTTTTCACCCTAACTTGTTGTTAACTCGACAGGAAAGATAAGTATACCGGTTGCATTTGGCTGCCCAAATTTAGATCTTCTAGGTTGAATAGTTGGTTGGCAGGAATACTTTGAAATTTGAGGTTTCACTTCATTTTCCCCTATAGGGATACATGCATATGGAACTCTAAATCAAACACGCTTTTTGCTGTGTGCTTGTAACTTGACTCATTCAACTAGTTCTCAGTGCACTCTCTATGCATTGTTCCCTGTTGAAGTAGCCCTAAGCAGAGGCAAGGAAAACACACTTTCTTTGGAAAGTATTCACCGAGCTTCCAAAAAACTCAGAGATTACGGAAACCTCAGCAAATATTTTGTCACCCTATCTTGTTGATACTTGGTAGGAAAAAGGTGTATACCAGTTGCGCTTGGCTGCACACATTTTGTTCTGCTAGGTTGAAGCATTCCTTTGCAGGATGACTTTGAATATTTAGGTTTTACTACATTTTCCCCTCTAGGGATACATGCTTTTGAAAATCTAAATCAAACACGGTTTGTGCTAGCTGCTTGAAACTTGACTCACTGAATGAATTCTCATTGTGCTCTCTTCGCTTCGTTACCGGTTTATGTACCCCTAAGCAGAGCAAAGAAAATTGACTTTCGTTTGAACGTGTTTGTAGAGCATCCACAGAACTCAAGAGTTTACTGGACTCTCAGCAAATGTTTTTTCACCCGATCTTGTTGAAACTTGGCAGCAAAAATGAGTATATGTGTTGCACTTGGCAGCCCAAATTTCGTAATCTTATGTTGAAGAGTTCCTGTGCAGGAACACTTTGAATTTTTAGGTTTAACTTCTTTTTTCCCTATGTGAATACATGCATTTGGAATGCTAAATCAAACACAGTTTGTGATACCTGTTTGAAACTTGGCTCACTCAATTAGTTCTCAGTGCACTCTCTATGCATTGTCCCCCGCTGAAGTATCCCCAAGCAGAGGCAAGGAAAATACGCTTTCTTATGTAAGTGTTTGCAGAGCTTCCACAAAACTCCCAAGTTTACTGGAATTTCAGCGAATATTTTTTCACTTGATCTTGTTGATCCTAGGTAAGAAAGATGAGTATACCAGTTGCATTTGCCTGCCAAAATTTCGTTCTTCTAAGTTGAAGCATGTGCTTTCAGGAAGACATTGCATTTGGGGGGTTTCTCTTCATTTTAACCTATAGGAATACATGCAATTTGGAACTCTAAATCAAACACTGTTTGTGCTAGCTGCTTGAAGCTTGACTCACTCAATTAGTTCCTGGTGTACTCTCTGTGCTTTGTTCCCTGTTGAAGTGGTCCTAAGGGAGGCGAGGAACATACGCTTTCCTTAGAAAGCATTTTACAGAGCTTCAACAGAGCTCCAAGTTAACTGGAATCTCTGCAAATATTTACTCACCTGATCTTGATGACCCTTGTCAGGAAAGATGAGTATACCAGTTGCACTTAGCTACCCAAATGTCGTTCTTCTAGGTTGAAAAGTTCGTTTGCAGGAACACTTTGAATTTTTTAGGTTTCACTTCACTTTTCCTTATAGGGACGTATGCATTTGGACTTATAAATCAAACACGGTTTATGCTAGCTGCTTGAAACTGAAACTCACTCAACTAGTTCTCAGTGCGATCTCTATGCTTTGTTTTCTGTTGAAGTAACCCTAAGCAGAGGCCAGGGAAAGAAACTTTCATTGGAAAAAGCATTTGCAGTGATTGCACAGAACTTTGAGTTTCCTGGAATCTCAGCAAATATTTTTTTCACCCTAACTTGTTGTTAACTCGACAGGAAAGATAAGTATACCGGTTGCATTTGGCTGCCCAAATTTAGATCTTCTAGGTTGAATAGTTGGTTTGCAGGAATACTTTGAAATTTGAGGTTTCACTTCATTTTCCCCTATAGGGATACATGCATATGGAACTCTAAATCAAACACGATTTTGCTGTGTGCTTGTAACTTGACTCATTCAACTAGTTCTCAGTGCACTCTCTATGCATTGTTCCCTGTTGAAGTAGCCCTAAGCAGAGGCAAGGAAAACACACTTTCTTTGGAAAGTATTCACCGAGCTTCCAAAAAACTCAGAGATTACGGAAACCTCAGCAAATATTTTGTCACCCTATTTGTTGATACTTTGTATGAAAAAGGTGTATACCAGTTGCGCTTGGCTGCACAAATTTTGTTCTGCTAGGTTGAAGCATTCCTTTGCAGGATGACTTTGAATATTTAGGTTTTACTACATTTTCCCCTCTAGGGATACATGCTTTCAAAAATCTAAATCAAACACGGTTTGTGCTGGCTGCTTGAAACTTGACTCGCTGAATGAATTCTCATTGTACTCTCTACGCTTCGTTACCAGTTTATGTACCCCTAAGCAGAGCAAAGAAAAATAGACTTTCATTTGAACATGTTTGTAGAGCATCAACAGAACTCAAGAGTTTACTGGACTCTCAGCAAATGTTTTTTCACCCGATCTTGTTGATACTTGGCAGCAAAAATGAGTATATGGGTTGCACTTGGCAGCCCAAATTTCGTAATCTTATGTTGAAGAGTTCCTTTGCAGGAATACTTTGAATTTTTAGGTTTAACTTCTTTTTTTCCCTATGTGAATACATGCATTTGGAATGCTAAATCAAACACAGTTTGTGATACCTGTTTGAAACTTGGCTCACTCAATTAGTTCTCAGTGCACTCTCTATGCATTGTCCCCCGCTGAAGTATCCCCAAGCAGAGGCAAGGAAAATACGCTTTCTTATGTAAGTGTTTGCAGAGCTTCCACAAAACTCCCAAGTTTACTGGAATTTCAGCGAATATTTTTTCACTTGATCTTGTTGATCCTAGGTAAGAAAGATGAGTATACCAGTTGCATTTGCCTGCCAAAATTTCGTTCTTCTAAGTTGAAGCATGTGCTTTCAGGAAGACATTGCATTTGGGGGGGTTTCTCTTCATTTTAACCTATAGGAATACATGCATTTGGAACTCTAAATCAAACACTGTTTGTGCTAGCTGCTTGAAGCTTGACTCACTCAATTAGTTCCTGGTGTACTCTCTGTGCTTTGTTCCCTGTTGAAGTGGTCCTAAGTGGAGGCGAGGAACATACGCTTTCCTTAGAAAGCATTTACAGAGCTTCAACAGAGCTCCAAGTTAACTGGAATCTCTGCAAATATTTACTCACCTGATCTTGATGACCCTTGTCAGGAAAGATGAGTATACCAGTTGCACTTAGCTACCCAAATGTCGTTCTTCTAGGTTGAAAAGTTCGTTTGCAGGAACACTTTGAATTTTTAGGTTTCACTTCACTTTGCCTTATAGGGACGTATGCATTTGGACTTATAAATCAAACACGGTTTATGCTAGCTGCTTGAAACTGAAACTCACTCAACTAGTTCTCAGTGCGATCTCTATGCTTTGTTTTCTGTTGAAGTAACCCTAAGCAGAGGCCAGGGAAAGAAACTTTCATTGGAAAAAGCATTTGCAGTGATTGCACAGAACTTTGAGTTTCCTGGAATCTCAGCAAATATTTTTTCACCCTAACTTGTTGTTAACTCGACAGGAAAGATAAGTATACCGGTTGCATTTGGCTGCCCAAATTTAGATCTTCTAGGTTGAATAGTTGGTTTGCAGGAATACTTTGAAATTTGAGGTTTCACTTCATTTTCCCCTATAGGGATACATGCATATTGAACTCTAAATCAAACACGATTTTGCTGTGTGCTTGTAACTTCACTCATTCAACTAGTTCTCAGTGCACTCTCTATGCATTGTTCCCTGTTGAAGTAGCCCTAAGCAGAGGCAAGGAAAACACACTTTCTTTGGAAAGTATTCACCGAGCTTCCTAAAAACTCAGAGATTACGGAAACCTCAGCAAATATTTTGTCACCCTATTTGTTGATACTTGGTATGAAAAAGGTGTATACCAGTTGCGCTTGGCTGCACAAATTTTGTTCTGCTAGGTTGAAGCATTCCTTTGCAGGATGACTTTGAATATTTAGGTTTTACTACATTTTCCCCTATAGGGATACATGCTTTCAAAAATCTAAATCAAACACGGTTTGTGCTGGCTGCTTGAAACTTGACTCGCTGAATGAATTCTCATTGTACTCTCTACGCTTCGTTACCAGTTTATGTACCCCTAAGCAGAGCAAAGAAAAATAGACTTTCATTTGAACATGTTTGTAGAGCATCAACAGAACTCAAGAGTTTACTGGACTCTCAGCAAATGTTTTTTCACCCGATCTTGTTGAAACTTGGCAGCAAAAATGAGTATATGGGTTGCACTTGGCAGCCCAAATTTCGTAATCTTATGTTGAAGAGTTCCTTTGCAGGAACACTTTGAATTTTTAGGTTTAACTTCTTTGTTCCCTATGTGAATACATGCATTTGGAATGCTAAATCAAACACAGTTTGTGATACCTGTTTGGCTCACTCAATTAGTTCTCAGTGCACTCTCTATGCATTTTCCCCCGCTGAAGTATCCCCAAGCAGAGGCAAGGAAAATATGCTTTCTTATGTAAGTGTTTGCAGAGCTTCCACAAAACTCCCAAGTTTACTGGAATTTCAGCGAATATTTTTTCACTTGATCTTGTTGATCCTAGGTAAGAAAGATGAGTATACCAGTTGCATTTGCCTGCCAAAATTTCGTTCTTCTAAGTTGAAGCATGTGCTTTCAGGAAGACATTGCATTTGGGGGGTTTCTCTTCATTTTAACCTATAGGAATACATGCATTTGGAACTCTAAATCAAACACTGTTTGTGCTAGCTGCTTGAAGCTTGACTCACTCAATTAGTTCCTGGTGTACTCTCTGTGCTTTGTTCCCTGTTGAAGTGGTCCTAAGTGGAGGCGAGGAACATACGCTTTCCTTAGAAAGCATTTACAGAGCTTCAACAGAGCTCCAAGTTAACTGGAATCTCTGCAAATATTTACTCACCTGATCTTGATGACCCTTGTCAGGAAAGATGAGTATACCAGTTGCACTTAGCTACCCAAATGTCGTTCTTCTAGGTTGAAAAGTTCGTTTGCAGGAACACTTTGAATTTTTAGGTTTCACTTCACTTTTCCTTATAGGGACGTATGCATTTGGACTTATAAATCAAACACGGTTTATGCTAGCTGCTTGAAACTGAAACTCACTCAACTAGTTCTCAGTGCGATCTCTATGCTTTGTTTTCTGTTGAAGTAACCCTAAGCAGAGGCCAGGGAAAGAAACTTTCATTGGAAAAAGCATTTGCAGTGATTGCACAGAACTTTGAGTTTCCTGGAATCTCAGCAAATATTCTTTCACCCTAACTTGTTGTTAACTCGACAGGAAAGATAAGTATACCGGTTGCATTTGGCTGCCCAAATTTAGATCTTCTAGGTTGAATAGTTGGTTTGCAGGAATACTTTGAAATTTTAGGTTTCACTTCATTTTCCCCTATAGGGATACATGCACATGGAACTCTAAATCAAACACGGTTTTTGCTGTGTGCTTGTAACTTGACTCATTCAAATAGTTCTCAGTGCACTCTCTATGCATTGTTCCCTGTTGAAGTAGCCCTAAGCAGAGGCAAGGAAAACACACTTTCTTTGGAAAGTATTCACCGAGCTTCCAAAAAACTCAGAGATTACGGAAACCTCAGCAAATATTTTGTCACCCTATCTTGTTGATACTTGGTAGGAAAAAGGTGTATACCAGTTGCGCTTGGCTGCACACATTTTGTTCTGCTAGGTTGAAGCATTCCTTTGCAGGATGACTTTGAATATTTAGGTTTTACTACATTTTCCCCTCTAGGGATACATGCTTTTGAAAATCTAAATCAAACACGGTTTGTGCTAGCTGCTTGAAACTTGACTCACTGAATGAATTCTCATTGTGCTCTCTACGCTTCGTTACCGGTTTATGTACCCCTAAGCAGAGCAAAGAAAAATAGACTTTCGTTTGAACGTGTTTGTAGAGCATCCACAGAACTCAAGAGTTTACTGGACTCTCAGCAAATGTTTTTTCACCCGATCTTGTTGAAACTTGGCAGCAAAAATGAGTATATGGGTTGCACTTGGCAGCCCAAATTTCGTAATCTTATGTTGAAGAGTTCCTTTGCAGGAACACTTTGAATTTTTAGGTTTAACTTCTTTGTTCCCTATGTGAATACATGCATTTGGAATGCTAAATCAAACACAGTTTGTGATACCTGTTTGAAACTTGGCTCACTCAATTAGTTCTCAGTGCACTCTCTATGCATTTTCCCCCGCTGAAGTATCCCCAAGCAGAGGCAAGGAAAATATGCTTTCTTATGTAAGTGTTTGCAGAGCTTCCACAAAACTCCCAAGTTTACTGGAATTTCAGCGAATATTTTTTCACTTGATCTTGTTGATCCTAGGTAAGAAAGATGAGTATACCAGTTGCATTTGCCTGCCAAAATTTCGTTCTTCTAAGTTGAAGCATGTGCTTTCAGGAAGACATTGCATTTGGGGGGTTTCTCTTCATTTTAACCTATAGGAATACATGCATTTGGAACTCTAAATCAAACACTGTTTGTGCTAGCTGCTTGAAGCTTGACTCACTCAATTAGTTCCTGGTGTACTCTCTGTGCTTTGTTCCCTGTTGAAGTGGTCCTAAGTGGAGGCGAGGAACATACGCTTTCCTTAGAAAGCATTTACAGAGCTTCAACAGAGCTCCAAGTTAACTGGAATCTCTGCAAATATTTACTCACCTGATCTTGATGACCCTTGTCAGGAAAGATGAGTATACCAGTTGCACTTAGCTACCCAAATGTCGTTCTTCTAGGTTGAAAAGTTCGTTTGCAGGAACACTTTGAATTTTTAGGTTTCACTTCACTTTTCCTTATAGGGACGTATGCATTTGGACTTATAAATCAAACACGGTTTATGCTAGCTGCTTGAAACTGAAACTCACTCAACTAGTTCTCAGTGCGATCTCTATGCTTTGTTTTCTGTTGAAGTAACCCTAAGCAGAGGCCAGGGAAAGAAACTTCCATTGGAAAAAGCATTTGCAGTGATTGCACAGAACTTTGAGTTTCCTGGAATCTCAGCAAATATTCTTTCACCCTAACTTGTTGTTAACTCGACAGGAAAGATAAGTATACCGGTTGCATTTGGCTGCCCAAATTTAGATCTTCTAGGTTGAATAGTTGGTTTGCAGGAATACTTTGAAATTTTAGGTTTCACTTCATTTTCCCCTATAGGGATACATGCACATGGAACTCAAAATCAAACACGGTTTTTGCTGTGTGCTTGTAACTTGACTCATTCAACTAGTTCTCAGTGCACTCTCTATGCATTGTTCCCTGTTGAAGTAGCCCTAAGCAGAGGCAAGGAAAACACACTTTCTTTGGAAAGTATTCACCGAGCTTCCAAAAAACTCAGAGATTACGGAAACCTCAGCAAATATTTTGTCACCCTATCTTGTTGATACTTGGTAGGAAAAAGGTGTATACCAGTTGCGCTTGGCTGCACACATTTTGTTCTGCTAGGTTGAAGCATTCCTTTGCAGGATGACTTTGAATATTTAGGTTTTACTACATTTTCCCCTCTAGGGATACATGCTTTTGAAAATCTAAATCAAACACGGTTTGTGCTAGCTGCTTGAAACTTGACTCACTGAATGAATTCTCATTGTGCTCTCTACGCTTCGTTACCGGTTTATGTACCCCTAAGCAGAGCAAAGAAAAATAGACTTTCGTTTGAACGTGTTTGTAGAGCATCCACAGAACTCAAGAGTTTACTGGACTCTCAGCATATGTTTTTTCACCCGATCTTGTTGAAACTTGGCAGCAAAAATGAGTATATGGGTTGCACTTGGCAGCCCAAATTTCGTAATCTTATGTTGAAGAGTTCCTTTGCAGGAACACTTTGAATTTTTAGGTTTAACTTCTTTGTTCCCTATGTGAATACATGCATTTGGAATGCTAAATCAAACACAGTTTGTGATACCTGTTTGAAACTTGGCTCACTCAATTAGTTCTCAGTGCACTCTCTATGCATTGTCCCCCGCTGAAGTATCCCCAAGCAGAGGCAAGGAAAATACGCTTTCTTATGTAAGTGTTTGCAGAGCTTCCACAAAACTCCCAAGTTTACTGGAATTTCAGCGAATATTTTTTCACTTGATCTTGTTGATCCTAGGTAAGAAAGATGAGTATACCAGTTGCATTTGCCTGCCAAAATTTCGTTCTTCTAAGTTGAAGCTTGTGCTTTCAGGAAGACATTGCATTTGGGGGGGTTTCTCTTCATTTTAACCTATAGGAATACATGCATTTGGAACTCTAAATCAAACACTGTTTGTGCTAGCTGCTTGAAGCTTGACTCACTCAATTAGTTCCTGGTGTACTCTCTGTGCTTTGTTCCCTGTTGAAGTGGTCCTAAGTGGAGGCGAGGAACATACGCTTTCCTTAGAAAGCATTTACAGAGCTTCAACAGAGCTCCAAGTTAACTGGAATCTCTGCAAATATTTACTCACCTGATCTTGATGACCCTTGTCAGGAAAGATGAGTATACCAGTTGCACTTAGCTACCCAAATGTCGTTCTTCTAGGTTGAAAAGTTCGTTTGCAGGAACACTTTGAATTTTTAGGTTTCACTTCACTTTTCCTTATAGGGACGTATGCATTTGGACTTATAAATCAAACACGGTTTATGCTAGCTGCTTGAAACTGAAACTCACTCAACTAGTTCTCAGTGCGATCTCTATGCTTTGTTTTCTGTTGAAGTAACCCTAAGCAGAGGCCAGGGAAAGAAACTTTCATTGGAAAAAGCATTTGCAGTGATTGCACAGAACTTTGAGTTTCCTGGAATCTCAGCAAATATTTTTTCAAACTAACTTGTTGTTAACTCAACAGGAAAGATAAGTATACCGGTTGCATTTGGCTGCCCAAATTTAGATCTTCTAGGTTGAATAGTTGGTTTGCAGGAATACTTTGAAATTTTAGGTTTCACTTCATTTTCCCCTATAGGGATACATGCACATGAAACTCTAAATCAAACACGGTTTTTGCTGTGTGCTTGTAACTTGACTCATTCAACTAGTTCTCAGTGCACTCTCGATGCATTGTTCCCTGTTGAAGTAGCCCTAAGCAGAGGCAAGGAAAACACACTTTCTTTGGAAAGTATTCACCGAGCTTCCAAAAAACTCAGAGATTACGGAAACCTCAGCCAATATTTTGTCACCCTATCTTGTTGATACTTGGTAGGAAAAAGGTGTATACCAGTTGCGCTTGGCTGCACACATTTTGTTCTGCTAGGTTGAAGCATTCCTTTGCAGGATGACTTTGAATATTTAGGTTTTACTACATTTTCCCCTCTAGGGATACATGCTTTTGAAAATCTAAATCAAACACGGTTTGTGCTAGCTGCTTGAAACTTGACTCACTGAATGAATTCTCATTGTGCTCTCTACGCTTAGTTACCGGTTTATGTACCCCTAAGCAGAGCAAAGAAAAATAGACTTTCGTTTGAACGTGTTTGTAGAGCATCCACAGAACTCAAGAGTTTACTGGACTCTCAGCAAATGTTTTTTCACCCGATCTTGTTGAAACTTGGCAGCAAAAATGAGTATATGGGTTGCACTTGGCAGCCCAAATTTCGTAATCTTATGTTGAAGAGTTCCTTTGCAGGAACACTTTGAATTTTTAGGTTTAACTTCTTTGTTCCCTATGTGAATACATGCATTTGGAATGCTAAATCAAACACAGTTTGTGATACCTGTTTGAAACTTGGCTCACTCAATTAGTTCTCAGTGCACTCTCTATGCATTGTCCCCCGCTGAAGTATCCCCAAGCAGAGGCAAGGAAAATACGCTTTCTTATGTAAGTGTTTGCAGAGCTTCCACAAAACTCCCAAGTTTACTGGAATTTCAGCGAATATTTTTTCACTTGATCTTGTTGATCCTAGGTAAGAAAGATGAGTATACCAGTTGCATTTGCCTGCCAAAATTTCGTTCTTCTAAGTTGAAGCATGTGCTTTCAGGAAGACATTGCATTTGGGGGGGTTTCTCTTCATTTTAACCTATAGGAATACATGCATTTGGAACTCTAAATCAAACACTGTTTGTGCTAGCTGCTTGAAGCTTGACTCACTCAATTAGTTCCTGGTGTACTCTCTGTGCTTTGTTCCCTGTTGAAGTGGTCCTAAGTGGAGGCGAGGAACATACGCTTTCCTTAGAAAGCATTTACAGAGCTTCAACAGAGCTCCAAGTTAACTGGAATCTCTGCAAATATTTACTCACCTGATCTTGATGACCCTTGTCAGGAAAGATGAGTATACCAGTTGCACTTAGCTACCCAAATGTCGTTCTTCTAGGTTGAAAAGTTCGTTTGCAGGAACACTTTGAATTTTTAGGTTTCACTTCACTTTGCCTTATAGGGACGTATGCATTTGGACTTATAAATCAAACACGGTTTATGCTAGCTGCTTGAAACTGAAACTCACTCAACTAGTTCTCAGTGCGATCTCTATGCTTTGTTTTCTGTTGAAGTAACCCTAAGCAGAGGCCAGGGAAAGAAACTTTCATTGGAAAAAGCATTTGCAGTGATTGCACAGAACTTTGAGTTTCCTGGAATCTCAGCAAATAGTTTTTCACCCTAACTTGCTGTTAACTCGACAGGAAAGATAAGTATACTGGTTGCATTTGGCTGCCCAAATTTAGATCTTCTAGGTTGAATAGTTGGTTTGCAGGAATACTTTGAAATTTTAGGTTTCACTTCATTTTCCCCTATAGGGATACATGCACATGGAACTCTAAATCAAACACGGTTTTTGCTGTGTGCTTGTAACTTGACTCATTCAACTAGTTCTCAGTGCACTCTCGATGCATTGTTCCCTGTTGAAGTAGCCCTAAGCAGAGGCAAGGAAAACACACTTTCTTTGGAAAGTATTCACCGAGCTTCCAAAAAACTCAGAGATTACGGAAACCTCAGCCAATATTTTGTCACCCTATCTTGTTGAAACTTGGTAGGAAAAAGGTGTATACCAGTTGCGCTTGGCTGCACACATTTTGTTCTGCTAGGTTGAAGCATTCCTTTGCAGGATGACTTTGAATGTTTAGGTTTTACTACATTTTCCCCTCTAGGGATACATGCCTTTGAAAATCTAAATCAAACACGGTTTGTGCTAGCTGCTTGAAACTTGACTCACTGAATGAATTCTCATTGTGCTCTCTACGCTTCGTTACCGGTTTATGTTCCCCTAAGCAGAGCAAAGAAAAATAGACTTTCGTTTGAACGTGTTTGTAGAGCATCCACAGTACTCAAGATTTTACTGGACTCTCAGCAAATGTTTTTTCACCCGATCTTGTTGAAACTTGGCAGCAAAAATGAGTATATGGGTTGCACTTGGCTGCCCAAATTTCGTAATCTTATGTTGAAGAGTTCCTTTGCAGGAACACTTTGAATTTTTAGGTTTAACTTCTTTTTTCCCTATGTGAATACATGCATTTGGAATGCTAAATCAAACACAGTTTGTGATACCTGTTTGAAACTTGGCTCACTCAATTAGTTCTCAGTGCACTCTCTATGCATTGTCCCCCGCTGAAGTATCCCCAAGCAGAGGCAAGGAAAATACGCTTTCTTATGTAAGTGTTTGCAGAGCTTCCACAAAACTCCCAAGTTTACTGGAATTTCAGCGAATATTTTTTCACTTGATCTTGTTGATCCTAGGTAAGAAAGATGAGTATACCAGTTGCATTTCCCTGCCAAAATTTCGTTCTTCTAAGTTGAAGCATGTGCTTTCAGGAAAACATTGCATTTGGGGGGGTTTCTCTTCATTTTAACCTATAGGAATACATGCATTTGGAACTCTAAATCAAACACTGTTTGTGCTAGCTGCTTGAAGCTTGACTCACTCAATTAGTTCCTGGTGTACTCTCTGTGCTTTGTTCCCTGTTGAAGTGGTCCTAAGTGGAGGCGAGGAACATACGCTTTCCTTAGAAAGCATTTACAGAGCTTCAACAGAGCTCCAAGTTAACTGGAATCTCTGCAAATATTTACTCACCTGATCTTGATGACCCTTGTCAGGAAAGATGAGTATACCAGTTGCACTTAGCTACCCAAATGTCGTTCTTCTAGGTTGAAAAGTTCGTTTGCAGGAACACTTTGAATTTTTAGGTTTCACTTCACTTTGCCTTATAGGGACGTATGCATTTGGACTTATAAATCAAACACGGTTTATGCTAGCTGCTTGAAACTGAAACTCACTCAACTAGTTCTCAGTGCGATCTCTATGCTTTGTTTTCTGTTGAAGTAACCCTAAGCAGAGGCCAGGGAAAGAAACTTTCATTGGAAAAAGCATTTGCAGTGATTGCACAGAACTTTGAGTTTCCTGGAATCTCAGCAAATATTCTTTCACCCTAACTTGTTGTTAACTCGACAGGAAAGATAAGTATACCGGTTGCATTTGGCTGCCCAAATTTAGATCTTCTAGGTTGAATAGTTGGTTTGCAGGAATACTTTGAAATTTTAGGTTTCACTTCATTTTCCCCTATAGGGATACATGCACATGGAACTCTAAATCAAACACGGTTTTTGCTGTGTGCTTGTAACTTGACTCATTCAACTAGTTCTCAGTGCACTCTCTATGCATTGTTCCCTGTTGAAGTAGCCCTAAGCAGAGGCAAGGAAAACACACTTTCTTTGGAAAGTATTCACCGAGCTTCCAAAAAACTCAGAGATTACGGAAACCTCAGCAAATATTTTGTCACCCTATCTTGTTGATACTTGGTAGGAAAAAGGTGTATACCAGTTGCGCTTGGCTGCACACATTTTGTTCTGCTAGGTTGAAGCATTCCTTTGCAGGATGACTTTGAATATTTAGGTTTTACTACATTTTCCCCTCTAGGGATACATGCTTTTGAAAATCTAAATCAAACACGGTTTGTGCTAGCTGCTTGAAACTTGACTCACTGAATGAATTCTCATTGTGCTCTCTACGCTTCGTTACCGGTTTATGTACCCCTAAGCAGAGCAAAGAAAAATAGACTTTCGTTTGAACGTGTTTGTAGAGCATCCACAGAACTCAAGAGTTTACTGGACTCTCAGCAAATGTTTTTTCACCCGATCTTGTTGAAACTTGGCAGCAAAAATGAGTATATGGGTTGCACTTGGCAGCCCAAATTTCGTAATCTTATGTTGAAGAGTTCCTTTGCAGGAACACTTTGAATTTTTAGGTTTAACTTCTTTGTTCCCTATGTGAATACATGCATTTGGAATGCTAAATCAAACACAGTTTGTGATACCTGTTTGAAACTTGGCTCACTCAATTAGTTCTCAGTGCACTCTCTATGCATTTTCCCCCGCTGAAGTATCCCCAAGCAGAGGCAAGGAAAATATGCTTTCTTATGTAAGTGTTTGCAGAGCTTCCACAAAACTCCCAAGTTTACTGGAATTTCAGCGAATATTTTTTCACTTGATCTTGTTGATCCTAGGTAAGAAAGATGAGTATACCAGTTGCATTTGCCTGCCAAAATTTCGTTCTTCTAAGTTGAAGCATGTGCTTTCAGGAAGACATTGCATTTGGGGGGGTTTCTCTTCATTTTAACCTATAGGAATACATGCATTTGGAACTCTAAATCAAACACTGTTTGTGCTAGCTGCTTGAAGCTTGACTCACTCAATTAGTTCCTGGTGTACTCTCTGTGCTTTGTTCCCTGTTGAAGTGGTCCTAAGTGGAGGCGAGGAACATACGCTTTCCTTAGAAAGCATTTACAGAGCTTCAACAGAGCTCCAAGTTAACTGGAATCTCTGCAAATATTTACTCACCTGATCTTGATGACCCTTGTCAGGAAAGATGAGTATACCAGTTGCACTTAGCTACCCAAATGTCGTTCTTCTAGGTTGAAAAGTTCGTTTGCAGGAACACTTTGAATTTTTAGGTTTCACTTCACTTTTCCTTATAGGGACGTATGCATTTGGACTTATAAATCAAACACGGTTTATGCTAGCTGCTTGAAACTGAAACTCACTCAACTAGTTCTCAGTGCGATCTCTATGCTTTGTTTTCTGTTGAAGTAACCCTAAGCAGAGGCCAGGGAAAGAAACTTTCATTGGAAAAAGCATTTGCAGTGATTGCACAGAACTTTGAGTTTCCTGGAATCTCAGCAAATATTCTTTCACCCTAACTTGTTGTTAACTCGACAGGAAAGATAAGTATACCGGTTGCATTTGGCTGCCCAAATTTAGATCTTCTAGGTTGAATAGTTGGTTTGCAGGAATACTTTGAAATTTTAGGTTTCACTTCATTTTCCCCTATAGGGATACATGCACATGGAACTCTAAATCAAACACGGTTTTTGCTGTGTGCTTGTAACTTGACTCATTCAACTAGTTCTCAGTGCACTCTCTATGCATTGTTCCCTGTTGAAGTAGCCCTAAGCAGAGGCAAGGAAAACACACTTTCTTTGGAAAGTATTCACCGAGCTTCCAAAAAACTCAGAGATTACGGAAACCTCAGCAAATATTTTGTCACCCTAGCTTGTTGATACTTGGTAGGAAAAAGGTGTATACCAGTTGCGCTTGGCTGCACACATTTTGTTCTGCTAGGTTGAAGCATTCCTTTGCAGGATGACTTTGAATATTTAGGTTTTACTACATTTTCCCCTCTAGGGATACATGCTTTTGAAAATCTAAATCAAACACGGTTTGTGCTAGCTGCTTGAAACTTGACTCACTGAATGAATTCTCATTGTGCTCTCTACGCTTCGTTACCGGTTTATGTACCCCTAAGCAGAGCAAAGAAAAATAGACTTTCGTTTGAACGTGTTTGTAGAGCATCCACAGAACTCAAGAGTTTACTGGACTCTCAGCATATGTTTTTTCACCCGATCTTGTTGAAACTTGGCAGCAAAAATGAGTATATGGGTTGCACTTGGCAGCCCAAATTTCGTAATCTTATGTTGAAGAGTTCCTTTGCAGGAACACTTTGAATTTTTAGGTTTAACTTCTTTGTTCCCTATGTGAATACATGCATTTGGAATGCTAAATCAAACACAGTTTGTGATACCTGTTTGAAACTTGGCTCACTCAATTAGTTCTCAGTGCACTCTCTATGCATTGTCCCCCGCTGAAGTATCCCCAAGCAGAGGCAAGGAAAATACGCTTTCTTATGTAAGTGTTTGCAGAGCTTCCACAAAACTCCCAAGTTTACTGGAATTTCAGCGAATATTTTTTCACTTGATCTTGTTGATCCTAGGTAAGAAAGATGAGTATACCAGTTGCATTTGCCTGCCAAAATTTCGTTCTTCTAAGTTGAAGCTTGTGCTTTCAGGAAGACATTGCATTTGGGGGGGTTTCTCTTCATTTTAACCTATAGGAATACATGCATTTGGAACTCTAAATCAAACACTGTTTGTGCTAGCTGCTTGAAGCTTGACTCACTCAATTAGTTCCTGGTGTACTCTCTGTGCTTTGTTCCCTGTTGAAGTGGTCCTAAGTGGAGGCGAGGAACATACGCTTTCCTTAGAAAGCATTTACAGAGCTTCAACAGAGCTCCAAGTTAACTGGAATCTCTGCAAATATTTACTCACCTGATCTTGATGACCCTTGTCAGGAAAGATGAGTATACCAGTTGCACTTAGCTACCCAAATGTCGTTCTTCTAGGTTGAAAAGTTCGTTTGCAGGAACACTTTGAATTTTTAGGTTTCACTTCACTTTTCCTTATAGGGACGTATGCATTTGGACTTATAAATCAAACACGGTTTATGCTAGCTGCTTGAAACTGAAACTCACTCAACTAGTTCTCAGTGCGATCTCTATGCTTTGTTTTCTGTTGAAGTAACCCTAAGCAGAGGCCAGGGAAAGAAACTTTCATTGGAAAAAGCATTTGCAGTGATTGCACAGAACTTTGAGTTTCCTGGAATCTCAGCAAATATTTTTTCAAACTAACTTGTTGTTAACTCAACAGGAAAGATAAGTATACCGGTTGCATTTGGCTGCCCAAATTTAGATCTTCTAGGTTGAATAGTTGGTTTGCAGGAATACTTTGAAATTTTAGGTTTCACTTCATTTTCCCCTATAGGGATACATGCACATGAAACTCTAAATCAAACACGGTTTTTGCTGTGTGCTTGTAACTTGACTCATTCAACTAGTTCTCAGTGCACTCTCGATGCATTGTTCCCTGTTGAAGTAGCCCTAAGCAGAGGCAAGGAAAACACACTTTCTTTGGAAAGTATTCACCGAGCTTCCAAAAAACTCAGAGATTACGGAAACCTCAGCCAATATTTTGTCACCCTATCTTGTTGATACTTGGTAGGAAAAAGGTGTATACCAGTTGCGCTTGGCTGCACACATTTTGTTCTGCTAGGTTGAAGCATTCCTTTGCAGGATGACTTTGAATATTTAGGTTTTACTACATTTTCCCCTCTAGGGATACATGCTTTTGAAAATCTAAATCAAACACGGTTTGTGCTAGCTGCTTGAAACTTGACTCACTGAATGAATTCTCATTGTGCTCTCTACGCTTCGTTACCGGTTTATGTACCCCTAAGCAGAGCAAAGAAAAATAGACTTTCGTTTGAACGTGTTTGTAGAGCATCCACAGAACTCAAGAGTTTACTGGACTCTCAGCAAATGTTTTTTCACCCGATCTTGTTGAAACTTGGCAGCAAAAATGAGTATATGGGTTGCACTTGGCAGCCCAAATTTCGTAATCTTATGTTGAAGAGTTCCTTTGCAGGAACACTTTGAATTTTTAGGTTTAACTTCTTTGTTCCCTATGTGAATACATGCATTTGGAATGCTAAATCAAACACAGTTTGTGATACCTGTTTGAAACTTGGCTCACTCAATTAGTTCTCAGTGCACTCTCTATGCATTGTCCCCCGCTGAAGTATCCCCAAGCAGAGGCAAGGAAAATACGCTTTCTTATGTAAGTGTTTGCAGAGCTTCCACAAAACTCCCAAGTTTACTGGAATTTCAGCGAATATTTTTTCACTTGATCTTGTTGATCCTAGGTAAGAAAGATGAGTATACCAGTTGCATTTGCCTGCCAAAATTTCGTTCTTCTAAGTTGAAGCATGTGCTTTCAGGAAGACATTGCATTTGGGGGGGTTTCTCTTCATTTTAACCTATAGGAATACATGCATTTGGAACTCTAAATCAAACACTGTTTGTGCTAGCTGCTTGAAGCTTGACTCACTCAATTAGTTCCTGGTGTACTCTCTGTGCTTTGTTCCCTGTTGAAGTGGTCCTAAGTGGAGGCGAGGAACATACGCTTTCCTTAGAAAGCATTTACAGAGCTTCAACAGAGCTCCAAGTTAACTGGAATCTCTGCAAATATTTACTCACCTGATCTTGATGACCCTTGTCAGGAAAGATGAGTATACCAGTTGCACTTAGCTACCCAAATGTCGTTCTTCTAGGTTGAAAAGTTCGTTTGCAGGAACACTTTGAATTTTTAGGTTTCACTTCACTTTGCCTTATAGGGACGTATGCATTTGGACTTATAAATCAAACACGGTTTATGCTAGCTGCTTGAAACTGAAACTCACTCAACTAGTTCTCAGTGCGATCTCTATGCTTTGTTTTCTGTTGAAGTAACCCTAAGCAGAGGCCAGGGAAAGAAACTTTCATTGGAAAAAGCATTTGCAGTGATTGCACAGAACTTTGAGTTTCCTGGAATCTCAGCAAATATTTTTTCACCCTAACTTGTTGTTAACTCGACAGGAAAGATAAGTATACCGGTTGCATTTGGCTGCCCAAATTTAGATCTTCTAGGTTGAATAGTTGGTTTGCAGGAATACTTTGAAATTTTAGGTTTCACTTCATTTTCCCCTATAGGGATACATGCACATGGAACTCTAAATCAAACACGGTTTTTGCTGTGTGCTTGTAACTTGACTCATTCAACTAGTTCTCAGTGCACTCTCGATGCATTGTTCCCTGTTGAAGTAGCCCTAAGCAGAGGCAAGGAAAACACACTTTCTTTGGAAAGTATTCACCGAGCTTCCAAAAAACTCAGAGATTACGGAAACCTCAGCAAATATTTTGTCACCCTATCTTGTTGATACTTGGTAGGAAAAAGGTGTATACCAGTTGCGCTTGGCTGCACACATTTTGTTCTGCTAGGTTGAAGCATTCCTTTGCAGGATGACTTTGAATATTTAGGTTTTACTACATTTTCCCCTCTAGGGATACATGCTTTTGAAAATCTAAATCAAACACGGTTTGTGCTAGCTGCTTGAAACTTGACTCACTGAATGAATTCTCATTGTGCTCTCTACGCTTCGTTACCGGTTTATGTACCCCTAAGCAGAGCAAAGAAAAATAGACTTTCGTTTGAACGTGTTTGTAGAGCATCCACAGAACTCAAGAGTTTACTGGACTCTCAGCAAATGTTTTTTCACCCGATCTTGTTGAAACTTGGCAGCAAAAATGAGTATATGGGTTGCACTTGGCAGCCCAAATTTCGTAATCTTATGTTGAAGAGTTCCTTTGCAGGAACACTTTGAATTTTTAGGTTTAACTTCTTTGTTCCCTATGTGAATACATGCATTTGGAATGCTAAATCAAACACAGTTTGTGATACCTGTTTGAAACTTGGCTCACTCAATTAGTTCTCAGTGCACTCTCTATGCATTGTCCCCTGCTGGAGTATCCCCAAGCAGAGGCAAGGAAAATACGCTTTCTTATGTAAGTGTTTGCAGAGCTTCCACAAAACTCCCAAGTTTACTGGAATTTCAGCGAATATTTTTTCACTTGATCTTGTTGATCCTAGGTAAGAAAGATGAGTATACCAGTTGCATTTGCCTGCCAAAATTTCGTTCTTCTATGTTGAAGCATGTGCTTTCAGGAAGACATTGCATTTGGGGGGGTTTCTCTTCATTTTAAACTATAGGAATACATGCATTTGGAACTCTAAATCAAACACTGTTTGTGCTAGCTGCTTGAAGCTTGACTCACTCAATTAGTTCCTGGTGTACTCTCTGTGCTTTGTTCCCTGTTGAAGTGGTCCTAAGTGGAGGCGAGGAACATACGCTTTCCTTAGAAAGCATTTACAGAGCTTCAACAGAGCTCCAAGTTAACTGGAATCTCTGCAAATATTTACTCACCTGATCTTGATGACCCTTGTCAGGAAAGATGAGTATACCAGTTGCACTTAGCTACCCAAATGTCGTTCTTCTAGGTTGAAAAGTTCGTTTGCAGGAACACTTTGAATTTTTAGGTTTCACTTCACTTTGCCTTATAGGGACGTATGCATTTGGACTTATAAATCAAACACGGTTTATGCTAGCTGCTTGAAACTGAAACTCACTCAACTAGTTCTCAGTGCGATCTCTATGCTTTGTTTTCTGTTGAAGTAACCCTAAGCAGAGGCCAGGGAAAGAAACTTTCATTGGAAAAAGCATTTGCAGTGATTGCACAGAACTTTGAGTTTCCTGGAATCTCAGCAAATATTTTTTCACCCTAACTTGTTGTTAACTCGACAGGAAAGATAAGTATACCGGTTGCATTTGGCTGCCCAAATTTAGATCTTCTAGGTTGAATAGTTGGTTTGCAGGAATACTTTGAAATTTTAGGTTTCACTTCATTTTCCCCTATAGGGATACATGCACATGGAACTCTAAATCAAACACGGTTTTTGCTGTGTGCTTGTAACTTGACTCATTCAACTAGTTCTCAGTGCACTCTCGATGCATTGTTCCCTGTTGAAGTAGCCCTAAGCAGAGGCAAGGAAAACACACTTTCTTTGGAAAGTATTCACCGAGCTTCCAAAAAACTCAGAGATTACGGAAACCTCAGCAAATATTTTGTCACCCTATCTTGTTGATACTTGGTAGGAAAAAGGTGTATACCAGTTGCGGTTGGCTGCACACATTTTGTTCTGCTAGGTTGAAGCCTTCCTTTGCAGGATGACTTTGAATATTTAGGTTTTACTACATTTTCCCCTCTAGGGATACATGCTTTTGAAAATCTAAATCAAACACGGTTTGTGCTAGCTGCTTGAAACTTGACTCACTGAATGAATTCTCATTGTGCTCTCTACGCTTCGTTACCGGTTTATGTACCCCTAAGCAGAGCAAAGAAAAATAGACTTTCGTTTGAACGTGTTTGTAGAGCATCCACAGAACTCAAGAGTTTACTGGACTCTCAGCAAATGTTTTTTCACCCGATCTTGTTGAAACTTGGCAGCAAAAATGAGTATATGGGTTGCACTTGGCAGCCCAAATTTCGTAATCTTATGTTGAAGAGTTCCTTTGCAGGAACACTTTGAATTTTTAGGTTTAACTTCTTTGTTCCCTATGTGAATACATGCATTTGGAATGCTAAATCAAACACAGTTTGTGATACCTGTTTGAAACTTGGCTCACTCAATTAGTTCTCAGTGCACTCTCTATGCATTGTCCCCCGCTGAAGTATCCCCAAGCAGAGGCAAGGAAAATACGCTTTCTTATGTAAGTGTTTGCAGAGCTTCCACAAAACTCCCAAGTTTACTGGAATTTCAGCGAATATTTTTTCACTTGATCTTGTTGATCCTAGGTAAGAAAGATGAGTATACCAGTTGCATTTGCCTGCCAAAATTTCGTTCTTCTAAGTTGAAGCATGTGCTTTCAGGAAGACATTGCATTTGGGGGGGTTTCTCTTCATTTTAACCTATAGGAATACATGCATTTGGAACTCTAAATCAAACACTGTTTGTGCTAGCTGCTTGAAGCTTGACTCACTCAATTAGTTCCTGGTGTACTCTCTGTGCTTTGTTCCCTGTTGAAGTGGTCCTAAGTGGAGGCGAGGAACATACGCTTTCCTTAGAAAGCATTTACAGAGCTTCAACAGAGCTCCAAGTTAACTGGAATCTCTGCAAATATTTACTCACCTGATCTTGATGACCCTTGTCAGGAAAGATGAGTATACCAGTTGCACTTAGCTACCCAAATGTCGTTCTTCTAGGTTGAAAAGTTCGTTTGCAGGAACACTTTGAATTTTTAGGTTTCACTTCACTTTGCCTTATAGGGACGTATGCATTTGGACTTATAAATCAAACACGGTTTATGCTAGCTGCTTGAAACTGAAACTCACTCAACTAGTTCTCAGTGCGATCTCTATGCTTTGTTTTCTGTTGAAGTAACCCTAAGCAGAGGCCAGGGAAAGAAACTTTCATTGGAAAAAGCATTTGCAGTGATTGCACAGAACTTTGAGTTTCCTGGAATCTCAGCAAATATTTTTTCACCCTAACTTGTTGTTAACTCGACAGGAAAGATAAGTATACCGGTTGCATTTGGCTGCCCAAATTTAGATCTTCTAGGTTGAATAGTTGGTTTGCAGGAATACTTTGAAATTTTAGGTTTCACTTCATTTTCCCCTATAGGGATACATGCACATGGAACTCTAAATCAAACACGGTTTTTGCTGTGTGCTTGTAACTTGACTCATTCAACTAGTTCTCAGTGCACTCTCGATGCATTGTTCCCTGTTGAAGTAGCCCTAAGCAGAGGCAAGGAAAACACACTTTCTTTGGAAAGTATTCACCGAGCTTCCAAAAAACTCAGAGATTACGGAAACCTCAGCAAATATTTTGTCACCCTATCTTGTTGATACTTGGTAGGAAAAAGGTGTATACCAGTTGCGCTTGGCTGCACACATTTTGTTCTGCTAGGTTGAAGCATTCCTTTGCAGGATGACTTTGAATATTTAGGTTTTACTACATTTTCCCCTCTAGGGATACATGCTTTTGAAAATCTAAATCAAACACGGTTAGTGCTAGCTGCTTGAAACTTGACTCACTGAATGAATTCTCATTGTGCTCTCTACGCTTCGTTACCGGTTTATGTACCCCTAAGCAGAGCAAAGAAAAACAGACTTTCGTTTGAACGTGTTTGTAGAGCATCCACAGAACTCAAGAGTTTACTGGACTCTCAGCAAATGTTTTTTCACCCGATCTTGTTGAAACTTGGCAGCAAAAATGAGTATATGGGTTGCACTTGGCAGCCCAAATTTCGTAATCTTATGTTGAAGAGTTCCTTTGCAGGAACACTTTGAATTTTTAGGTTTAACTTCTTTTTTCCCGATGTGAATACATGCATTTGGAATGCTAAATCAAACACAGTTTGTGATACCTGTTTGAAACTTGGCTCACTCAATTAGTTCTCAGTGCACT